>NW_005200881.1:44111-188830 GCF_000372725.1 Emiliania huxleyi CCMP1516 | reverse complement strand
GGGGCGTGGCGAGGGGAGGCAGGTCGGGCGGCAGAGGCGAGAGGAGAGGAGCGGCGGGGGAGGGGGAGGCGTGGCAGGAGCGGCGAGCGGGGGAGAAGGAGGTGGCGAACGGAGGGGGCGAGGGGAGGAGGGGTGGCGAGGCCGAGGGGGTCGGCGGAACGCCTTGAAGTGGGCGAGGAAGGCGTTCCACAGCTTCTGCTTGGAGAGGACCTTTGGGTTGCCCAGCACGACCAGGCCGTACCGCGCGCGCGTGAGGGCGACGTTGAGGCGGCGCGGGTCGGAGAGGAAGCCGATGCCCTGCGACTGGTTCGAGCGGACGCACGAGAGGATGATGAAGTCCTTCTCGCGCCCCTGGAAGGCGTCTACCGAGGCGACCTCCACCTGCGCGTACAGCTCCTGCGCCAGGGTGCCTACGCCCGAGGCGCACCCGAGGTCGTGCGCGGGGTGCGGCCGAGAGAGTGCAGCCCGGGCGCGGGCTTGCCGTTGCGCTGCATCGTCGAGACGATGTAGGCGCGCTGCCCATCGTACGGCGTGATGACGCCGACCTGCGCGGGGGCGATGCCCGCCGAGAGGAAGCGCGTGACCGCCTGCTCGACCTTGGCCGCCTCGGTGCGGTTGAGGTAGGAGGTTCCCGAGCCAGACACCTCCTCGGTGCCGAGGCAGCAGTGGAAGACCATCGGGCGCGACGGGTCGGGCCAGGGGAAGCCGCCCTCGAGCGGCGCGCGCTCGGCGGCGGTGATGCCGTTCTGGAGGGTGCCCTCGTAAAACGTGTTTGACGGGAACTCGGAGAGGCACGGGTGCATCCGGTACTGGACCTGCAGCCGGATCGGCCGCACCTGCAGCGGCGGGGGAGGAGGGGGCTGGGGGCGGCGGCGCAGCTGGGGGTGGTGACGGGGAGCCCCTGCTTCATGCAATTCTCGGGTCAGTCTCGCGTGATCTGGGCCTGCAGCTCGACGAGCCGCTCGAAGAGCGAGACGCCGAGGCCGGCGCGTGCCGCCTTCTTGCACATGACGACGGGGCCGAGCTGCTGGTGGTCGCCGACGAGTACGAGCTGCTTTGCGCCGAGCACGATCGGGATGAGGCACTCCGGCTCGGGCGCCTGCGTCGCCTCGTCGATGAGGCACTGCCGGAAGCGGAGCGACGAGATGCGCGGGTCGCCCGCCGCTGAGCAGGTGCAGCAGACCACGTCTGCCGCCGAGAGGATCTCGAGCTCGGCGCGGCGGCGGAGCGAGTTGAACCGCTTCTCGTCCGCCTGCGAGAGCTCGCCCAGCTCCTCCTTGAGGGCCTGCAGCTTGCGCAGCTCCGCGTTGGCAGGCGAGTCGAGGTGGCGGACCTGGAGGGGGGGGGGGGAGGGGGCACGAGTCAGCGAGTCAGCGCTGTGGGAGGGCGGGGGGGCGGGGCACGAGTCGGGGTGCTGTGGGACGGGGGGAGGCTGTCTCTCGCCTGGTAGTGGAGCGTGAGGTACTCGACGCGCGAGTCTGCGCTCTCGCGCGACTTTGCGCAGAAGCGCAGCACGCGCAGCCCTGTCATGTGGATCTTCTCCGAGAGCTGGTCGACGGCGACGTTCGAGGGCGCGCAGACGAGGGTCTGGCCCGTGTTTTGCTTGCAGAGGTGGTAGACGATGGAGGCGGAGGTGACGGTCTTGCCGGTGCCGGGCGGGCCCTGCACAATGGAGAGGGCCTTTTGCAGCACCGTCTTGACCGCGAGCACCTGCGCCGGTCGGGCAGGCGGCCGGTCGGGCGGGGTTGGGTGCGAGATCGCAATCTCTCCCCGGCGGGAGAAGAGACGCCTCGCTGTGGTTGAGCTCCGGGTAAGCCGGGCTGTATCTCGGCTGCATCTCGGCTGCGTCTCGGCTACGTCTCGCCTGGCTGTGGTTGAGCTCGGGCAAGCCGGGCGCGCCGAAGCGGCGCGGCAGCGGCGTCCGTACCGGCGGCTGCTCGACCTCGTGGCCGAGGAGGCGGTGGTAGATGTAGCCGGAGACGGACGTCTCGTCGACGGCGAAGGTCTTGAGCGCCGTCTGGGGAGGGGAAGGGGGGGGGGGGGGAGAGTGTGTGGGCAGAGTGTGAGGGGAGAGGTGCAGCGTCTGCATCCCTCGCAAGCAGGACCCCCCCCGGCATGCAAAGGTGTGCAATGTCCGGCGGTGGGGCAGCGGTTGCCTGCATGCGGTCGTACGCAACCGACTTCCACACGACGTCGACCTGTTCACAGCCGGAGGTGTGAAGAGAAGCTGCTCGCAGCAACCCGTCTCGGCTACGCGGCCATGTCTCGCAATCTCCCGGCTCAATCCGTCGGCCTGTCTCCCGGCTAGAGTCTCGGTGCCGAGTAGCCGTGGCTGAGGTCAGTCGGCGCTCCGCCGCCCGAGCGCAGCTCGAGCCCGACCTCCTCGCTGGCGTGGTTGAGGCGCACCACCGTGCCGGTCGCCTGGCCACAGGGGGGGGGGGGGGGGGGAAGAGGGAAGAAGAAGGAGGGGGGGAGGGGGGGCCCCCCTGGGAAAAAACTGCAGCCCTGCAAGTCAAGCCCCACAAATGAGGGCGGGAGGGGTGCGGCGGAGTGCAAGGTGGGGGGTAAGGTGGGGGGGCCCTCCTCGTGCTCCGGCGGCTAGGGGGCGAGTGTCTGCTCGGTCCCATGCATACTGACTGCTGCGCCTCGAAGGGCGGGTGGCTAGCGTCCCCGGGGTGGCGGAGGAGCAGCTCGTCGCCTGCTCACACGCTCGAGGCGCGTGAGGAGCGACGCGTCTCACATGCCGGCGGCGGCGCCGGCCCGCCGCCTCCGACCAGCCTCAGCTCGGCCTCGTTGGAGGGGAGAGTGAAGTAGGCCAGCCTGCGCTTGTTGAGCGCCTGCGCGGGAGGGGGAAGGGGGAGGGGGGGGGGGGGGGGGCGACCGCTCAGCGGACGGCTCCTCAAGGGAGGCGAAGAGGAGCGGCGTGTGTCGCGCCATGTCCCACCGGACAGACAGCGCCTCCTGCGTCTGCGCCTCCCGCATCTGCCGGTCGTTCTCGGCCTAAGAACGGCAACAATCGCAATCACAACAGCAAGTAGTGAGAGTGCGCCTCCCGCAGGCCGTCGTCGCCTCGAGCCGAGCAGGACGGGGCTTGGCCGGTGTGCATGCTACCTCTCGGCTGCCTCTCGGCTGCATCCCGACTGCCTCTCGGCTGCCTCTCGGCTGCCTCTCGGCTGCCTCTCGGCTGCATCCCGACTGCCTCTCGGCTGCCTCTCGGCTGCCTCTCGGCTGCATCTCGGCTGCCTCTGCGCCTCGAGCCGCACGAGCGGGCCCATGATGGACTGGTACTGGTAGGCGTCCTCGTACTGGCGCTGGATGGGCGCCTGACGCAGTGATCCCGCCACGCGTACTCACTCACAGCCGAGCGGGCCCTGCTGCCGCCGCCCTGCTGCCGCCGCTGTGCTGTGGCGCCGGCTCGGCTGTCGAGAGATGTCTAGGAAGTGTCTAGGAAGTGTCTAGGAAGGGTCCAGGAAGTGTCCAGAAAGTGTCCAGGAAGGGTCTAGGAAGTATCTGGGAAGTGTCCAAGAAGTGTCTGGGAACCGGCTCGCCGCCGTCGAGAGCGTCCCCTTCGGCGCTGAGAGTGTCGGCGTAGGTCGCGGCCGGGTTGGTCCTCCACAGCTCCTCGAGCCGCGAGATCTGCGCCACCGAGCAGGGGCGTGCGCGCAGCGCCTCCGAGTCGGTTGGCTGCTTGACAAGCCACGGGACAAAGGCCTGCGCGAGGCGGGAGGCAGAGGGGTGTAGGGGAGGAGGAGGGCCGGGAGGGGGGCGGAGGAGAGGGAGGAGACGTGGCGGCGGGAGGGGCGAGGCTCCTTTTCGCGAACGAGCGGCTGCCACTTGGTCAGGTCCCAGTCCGAGGCGTCCTGCGAGGGACGCGTCCGGGATGCGTCAGTGCAGCCTCCGGCGGGGCACCACGGGGCGAGGGTGGAGTCGGAGGCGGCCTCGATGCCGCTCACGTCGACGTCGCGCGCGAGCAGCACGACGAGGTCCTCCTTGACCGGCACGAACCCGAGCGAGAAGACGTTCTTCGTCCCGGTCAGGAAGCACTCGAGCGTGATCTCTCCGAGCGGAGACTCTGCGTGCAGCGTCACCTCGTTGTTGCGAGACTTGATCAGGTGGTAGACGATGCACGAGGCGGGCAGCCCGGGCGGACGGTAGTTGCAGAACCAGCGCCCCGTCGTCACGCACTTGACCACCGCCGACGGAGTGTGCACGTTGCAGTAGCTGCACGCCCACGCCGGCAGCTCGGACGGCACCGGCGCCTCACGCTCGTCCTCCTCCACAAACTCGAGGCCGTCACCGGCGCCGGCGCCGACCGAGGCGGCCGAGGCGCCGCCGCCGTCGTCGCAGACCGCGCACGTCATCATGTCGTCCGCCGCTGCGCCCGCCGCGGCCGGGCCATCGGCACCGCCGCCCCCGCCGCCGTCCTCCTCGTGGTCGTCGATGAAGTTGAAGGGCTGAGGGGTGTCGTCGTCGTCGTCCTGGGTCTCGAAGGCGAACGGCTGGCTCGCCTGCGAGGCTTGAAATTCTTCGTACTCCATAGGAGCGCCAGCAACGCCGCCGCGACACCTGGCGACGCCCACGAGTTCTTTTTCTGCTCTTCTTGCCACGGACGCGGCGGCAGGCTTTCTTGTTCGTGCCTGCCCACTCCCTTTGTTCTCTTCTCATAAAATCGGAGGGTCGGCCCACGGGGGGGCCGGCCCACGTGAACAGAAGCGACCCAACGATTTTATGAGTTGCAGCAAAGGGAGATAGGGAGGGAGTGGTGCCTGCCGGACGGACACCCCTCCCCAACCGAAAGAAAGAAAGAAAGAAAACACACAACCCAAACGAGGGATAGGGGAGGGGTCCTCCCCAAAGAAAGAAAGAAAACAGACAACCCAAGGGAGGGATGGGAGGACGGCACGCCGCCACCACACAGGGATTTTAAGAAGAGGGGAGAGATTTGTTTGTGAAGAGGGGTGTGGTGCGCTATCCGTCGCCCACCCTTGGGCGTCTGCCTCTTCCTATCTCTCTTCGCAGTCCCTCGCCGATTCTCGCTGCAACCTTCATGCCACCTCGCGGTCCTCCCACTCTCGTCGTTCTCTCTCTTGTCGCTTCTATCTTCCTCTGTCGCTTCGCTCTCCTCTGCCTCATCCTGCGACGCCGCCGCTGCCTGCCGATCCCTTGCCCTCGCCTCTCATTGTTGCCCCTCTCGGCGCAACTCTGCCCTCCTCGCAGCATATCCAGGGATCCCCAACCTATAAGCCTCGCCTAAGTTCAAATTCTCTTCGCCAGGACGTCGACGTGCGGCTGCTGCTGTTCGAGTCGTTCGGCGGGTTTGGGAAGGGGGTCGTCGGCGAGATCCTCTGGGGGGCGGCGAACGTGCTGCAGAACAAGCTGACGCGGGCCCAGTACCTCGATAAGGTGACTTGGACCACCAAGAGCTGGCTGGGGCTGCAGAAGCAGCGCATCTCAGTCGTTCTTCACACGGCCTGACACACGGCCATCGCAGAGCAGATTGTGAATGAGCTTGCCAGCGGTGAGGGCGGTCGAGTGCACGGAGCTAAGTGCCTCGCCGTCCTCGCAGGAGTCGCTTAGGCGGCTCCAGTGGTGTACCTGTGTTAGTGCCAGTGCGCGCCAAGTCCCGTGCCCAGTGTTGTGCGAGGGAAACCTTGTAAAATTCTCTGTCGCCGGGCTGCCGGCCGACGCATCGCGCAGGAAGTCGGAGCTTAGGAAATCCGGGATGGGGAACCAGCAGAGCAACCAGGTGGCCGAGGTGGAGATCAACAAGGACCTCGAGGACAAGGAGCCCAAGCTGGCCAGCGTCAACAAGGAGTCGTTCATCGTGAGCGGCGCCGGCCTTGCGGACGGGGAGGCGTACCGCGCGCTGCTGCACGAGTACCAGATGACGAGCACCACGCTCGGCGAGGGCGGCTTCGGCAAGGTCCGCCTCGCCACCTCCAGTCGCACGGGCCACCAGGCGGCCGTCAAGATTGTGCGGCGCAACAAGCTCAACGAGCGCGCCGAGCTGCTCCTGAAGAGGGAGGTCGCGTACCACGAGAAGCTGCGCCACCCCAACATCGTCCGCCTCTTCACCTGGATCAAGACGCCGTCTCGCTACTACCTCGTGATGGAGTACTGCGACCGCGGCGACCTGCTCCAGCACATCAACGCGAACGACCTGCTCCCCACCGCCGAGGTCCGCTCGCTCTTCTCGCAGCTGCTGCACGGGCTCCGCTTCTGCCACTCGCTCGGCGTCTTCCACCGCGACCTCAAGCTCGAGAACCTGATGCTCTGCACGCCCGCCGCAGTGCCGCCGCCCACCGCCTCCGACGCAGAGGTCGCCGAGGCCGCAGAGGGGGAGGCTGCCGACCGCACCTCGTCGGCCTCCATCGACATGCACGCGGCGCCGCGGCCGGCGGCGGGCGTCGCGCTGCTGAAGATCGCCGACTTTGGGCTGTCGACGCTGCGGCCGCACACGAACCACTCGGCCACACACTGCGGCTCGCCGCTCTACGCCGCGCCCGAGCTGATGGGCGCCGCTCCCGCCCTCGAGAGCGGCGGGCGCCGATGCGCCCGAGTCGGACGCGCGCTCGTGCCTGGAGTCCTCTCGAGGGTACTCTGCCCTCGTGCAGGTACGACGCGTCCAAGTCGGACATGTGGTCCTGCGGTGTCATCCTGTACGGCATGCTCGCCTCGCGCCTCCCCTTCGACGCCGACGACATGCAGGGCTTCGCCCGCAGAGAGAGAAGAGAGGGAGAAGAAGAGAGAGGCGAGCAAAATGAGAGAAGAGAGAAGAGAGAAGAGAGAGAGAAGGCACGACAGCAGAGTTTCGCCCGCAAGGCCCAATCGGGCGTGCCGAGCGCCTCGCTGAGCGTCGATGCGTCCTTGAATGGAGTAGGCCTCATCCGCATGATCCAAAAGGGCGTGCCGAGCGCGCCGCTGCCGGCCAAGCGCGGCCAGGCGGCGGCGGGCCTGGTGCAGCAGCTGCTCAACATCGACGCGGCGTCGCGCCCCTCCGCCGACGAGACGCTCAAGGACGCGTGGCTGGCCGACGACGATTCCAAGCCGGAGGTGAAGCGCGCGCGCTCGCTCGCCGACATGGACGTGAGCGGCGCGGTGGCGGCCGCGGCGGCGCCAGACGCTTTCCCGCAGCCAGCGACGCCTGGGCAGCGCGGCGTGTCGATGACGACCGCCGCGATGAAGCGGATGCTGGCCGCCGAGCAGAAGGCGGCCGAGGCGGCGGCCGAGGGGGGCGGCACGTCGCAGGGAGGGGCGGCGGAGAGGGCGGACTCGACGTCGCCGCGCTTCACGGTGGGCGCCGCGCCGGCGAGGGAGCCGGGCTCGCGCATGACGCGCGAGGAGCTGGCGAGGATAAAGGCGGAGGCGAAATCGTCGGCCATGGACACCTCCGGCGGGTGACGAGGCGGGGCTTGGGGGATGAGCTGTGACGATGTGCCGGGCGGGAGCGGGAGCAGGTGCCACTCTAAGCGCGCAACGCTCGCGTGGCTCGCCGGCCGGCTCCGCGGGGGCACACCTAAAACACTCTGGTGGCGATGTCGCAGTTGCGGGTTGTGCGGTGGATTGTGGAGACAGGAGACAGGTGGCCTCAGTTAAAGTACAAACTCCGAACATCCATCACGTCTCACCTCGCCCCTCTCACCAGCTCATCGAGCGACTCGCGCAACACTTGCGACAGGTGCAGCTCGACGAGTCCGCGCAGCTGCTCGGAGAAGGCGGACGAAAGGGCGCGCCACAGCAGCCCCGGCGGCCCAATCTCGTCCTCCGGGTCCAGCACCGCCGCTGTGACGTGTCCCACTCTCACCTCCACCGCCGTCACGCCGAGCCGCAAGGGCGACGCCGCCTTCCGCGCCTTTGCCTTCGCCCTGGAGTCCACCGCCGCCGCCGCCGCCGCCCCCTCTGCCGCCGCAGCGCCGCCGCCGGCCTCACTTGCCGCAGTGCACTCGGCGGCGGGCGGCCCCGCCTGCGGAGGCGCGTCCTCCTCGCCACCGCCCTCCTCCTTGCCGCTCAGCGAGAGGGCCTGCAGCGCGACGCGGCGGGAGACGGGCGGCACCGAGAAGGTGACGGCGAGGCGCACCCCTTCAAGCGAGGCCGAGAGGCGGCCCGCAGTCCCGACCGACGCGCCAGGCAGGCCGAGCGGAGTCAGCAGCGCCTCGACGAGCATGGACGCGTTGACGGTCTCGAAGTCGGCGGCCGCCCTCACGGCGCGCGCGCCCACAGGGGTGAAGGTAAGCTCGCCTGACGCGGGAGGAAGAGGGGTGAGGACAGCGACGAGGCATCTCGAGATGGCAGTGCTATCACCAAGAGAGCGGAGCCCAGTCACGCGCAGCTCAGAGGCGTTCAAGTCGGCGTGAGCGAGCCGCGCTGGCGCGTACAGCCGCTCGCCCTGCAGTGGAGAGAGGGACGACTGTGGACTGACGTGCGGCCGCGCGAGACTCGCGGCGGGCTCGCGCGCCTGAACGAGCTCTCCCGGTGGCAGCATCGTCTCGGCCATCTCAGCCGCCACGCGCACCGCCGGCGAGACGAGCAGCCGCAGCAGCGAGAGGAGCGCTCGGCCGAGCCGGGAGTCCCACTCGATGTCGGCAGAGCCACCAGCAGCGCCTCCGTCGGCCCAAGCGTCGAGCGCGGAGCGCGCGAGCGCGCGAGCGAGCGAGCCTGCCGCGCTGGGAGGCGGCGGAGCACGGCCGACGGTGGTGCTGGCGACGACGAGGAGGAGCACATATATGAGCCTCATCGTGGTCAGCTACGAGCTCGTATGCCGCCGCCGCACTGCACGGAATTTTCTTTTTCTCTGTCCCGTCCCGAGGGCTGTTTCTTCACATAAACGCACAACCCCGGGCCCGAAATCGCAGAGAGACAGTCACGCAACACGGGGTCCAGGGAAGGCTGTTCTTCACGTAAACGCACAACCCCGGGCCCGAAATCGGCTGTTCTTCACCTTCATATTACATACATATTCCTTCTCTCTCCATATTACTGGCGCATGATTTCGGTGTGAGCACTGTGTGTGTCTTGCTTGCTTGGTTGGCAGTGGCCAACAACATACCTAACACAACAGTGTCCAAGAACAGTCAGTTGTGCAAAAAGAATCTTACAACAAAACTCCCTCGCACAACACTGGGCACGGGAGGGAGGTGGTTGCTCCGCCGCCGGACCCCCCCCTCCACCACCCTCGCCCAGGGATTTACAACGCTGTCTTAAGGTCCGACCTGTGGGCTCTGCCTGCGCTCGGCACCGGGCACCGCCTCGGTATACAAAATGCGCCTACGGGCGGACCCTCACCACACAGATCACAGATCACAGGAACCCTCTTTGTCCTGGCTCTCACAAGCTAAAGATGTTCACGGGCCCCCACAGGGATCTCCCCGCATGGGGAGCCCCGGGTACTCTTTAGCTGTACTCGTCTAGGCAGGGGTTGTCATGACAACAATAGAAGGCTTCATAGAGAACCCCCAAAAAGGGGCCCAAGGGGCCAAGCGCCAAGGTCGTCGTCTCTCCCCCTAGCTCTCCCCGTTTTTCACTCACTGGCACAGTGTATATGCGGCTCCTACCACCTCCTCCCATCACCAGCCCTGTCTCCCCCCTCCCTGATAGCCGCTCACCCGTCCTTTGTCCTTTCCCGCTCCAGTCTCAGAGCCACAGCCCACCGGCCTGGATCCGCGTCTTTGGCATCTTGCGCGTGCTCGCCGCAATCAGCGAGTAGTTGCGCGGCGTCGGCGTGTAAAAGTCCTTTTGCGACTCATACGACGTGCGCGACCACTCCACCTAAAGGTTGCACCAGCGCCGTGAGGAAGCGCGCTGGACTGCGAGGCGAGCAGCGCGGCCGCCCCGCCGTGAAGTCGCCGGCCGCGATGCCGCCGATGCGGGACATGGTCTTCTCGATAGTCGCGTACGAGATGAAGTTGTACCCGCACACGTCCGGGTCGTTGATGTGCTCGAGCTTGCTCGGGACCATGATCGAGGAGAGGTCGTCGAGGAGGAGGGGCGGAGCACACACCTGCTCACAAGCTCGTCCGCGTGCGGAGTGCGCCCCTTCGTACTACGCCACGAAGGAGCGGCGGCGCGCGGGCCTCTGGGTGGCCGTCGCCGACGAAGCAAGCAATGAACAGCCCATCCCCGTCCCACTCGGTGAGATTGTTGAGAAAGTAGGTTCCACCCTTGACGCAGACGGTCCCGGAGGCGACAAAGTTCGAGTTGTCGGAGCAAGTCAGGTTGAGCGGCTGGTGCGCCTGCTTGGCGTCGAGGACCGCCTTGGCGCCGACGCACTCCTACTCGAACCCACAGCAGTCAAGAGGCGCCGCCAAAAGCCTTCGCCGCACGACTCTCTGCGTCACGGCGCTGTGCCTCGACGCTGCTGCACGTCGCCCAGACCCGCGGGCTGTGCGGGTTCGGGCAGACGAGCGCCTCGTCCTTCTCGCTCACCTCGCGCATGTACCACGCGGCCGAGTGTGATCCATGGCCCGTGGCGCCGTGCGCAAAGCCGAGCCCGTCCTTCCACGAGTTGCGCACCTACGGCCGAGGCGGAGCAGAGTGGGCCGGCCGATGATGGCCCGGGCCGCACCGTGCACGCATGGCGCACGATGAGGCCGCCCTTGTTGCCCCACTCGTCTGTGTAGCTGTCCGAATATCCGACAGCGTTGATGGCATGGCCGCCGAGGACTAGCTGCTTGCCGTTGGGGCGGTGGTACCACTCGCCCGCCATCGTCACCGCGGCGCGCGTCTGCGGGATGCAGCAGGCGATGCCCACAAAGGCCCTGGTCAGCGGGCAGGGTACGCACTGGTCGCCCTCCGGGTCGCAACCCTTGTAGGTTTTGGCGGTGGCCTTCGTGCATGGGAAGAAGAACTCAGCCTTCAGCACGGAGATGGAGAAGGTGAGCGCGCGCTTCTTCTCAATCAGCGCGCGCTGCATGTCGGGAATGTCGTAAAAGATGTCGGCGCGCTTGACCTTGAACTCGAGCGGGTTGGTCTGCAGCGCGGCCTCCATGCCCTCGCACACCTTCTCGCCGGTCGCCGAGACGGTGTATGGGCAAACGGAGCCGGGGAGGGCTTTGGTGCCCAGCTCCTTTAGGTACCACAGCAGCTTCTCGTCGGCCCAGTTGGTCGTGTTCCCCCAGGCGATGACCGACCCGTCCGCGCTGGTCGTAGCCGGGCACAGCCCACTCGGGTGCTTCTTGCAGATGTCCATGATGGATATGCCGAGCGACTGCCGAGAGAGGTACAGGTACATGTCCTCGCTCAGCCAGCCGCGCTCGATGCCCTGACGGCGGTACGAGTCCTCAAGCACGCCGACGATGGCGAAGAGCCAGCAGTTGGCGCGCGAGCCTTGGTCGACGGGCGGAGTGAGGCCTCCAATGAGGTACTTTCCCGGCTTTTCGAGCAACTTGCCTTTGATCGTCAGATGACTCAGCTGCACGGCTTCAGTCGCTGGTGAGAGCTGCAACGTCAGCGGGGCGACCGCCGACTGCAACTCTCCAACTCGGTGAATTGAGATGAGTTGGAGGCAAGAGAGGACGAGTGCAGTGGCCGCAAGGGCCGTCCAAGTCCACCACTGTCGCCCAGCGGCGGGTATGACGTGCTCCTGCAGCAACGGACTCTCCATCTCGGCTCCCGACCGTCGTGGTTGCTCGGCCGTCCGTTTTCCTTGGACCGTAGTTTTTTCTTTTTTAATAGGAAGCGGTTCAAACTTGCGAGGTATTTTTAAGTACCAGCTAATGTCACAACAGCAGGATTTACCTGCCTACCCCGACGATGGATCGTTAATGCTCAACCGCTGCCTCGAGTACCTCCGAGAAACCCTTCGGGTCGCTCCTCATCGCAAACCCTGTCAGCAGAGTCCTCCTTCGGGAATGTACGTAAGAGCTACATACACTGAGAGAGAATAAAACCCTGTCAGCAGTTCACCTACGGGTATGTTCGTAAGAGCTACATACACTGAGAGAGAGAAGCTATAAGTACGTACGTACACTGATAAAAATCCTTGCAGCAACTTTCGCGCGGTGCACCTAGTCCGCATTCCGTCGGCGGCCGCCGCCTCCCAGCGCGCGCGTGACACCGGAATGTCGAGTCGAGCAGGGCATTGCCTGCGGCAGACTGCTCGCTACCCAGCCTTGCGCTGCGCACGGAGGCACGCAGGGAGACGGGTTGAGCTACCGCCTCCTCCGAGAGCCACTCCAGTCAACCGGCGACTAAGTGGAGCAGCAGCCGCGGCGGAGCCCGCCGCCGAGCCCTCCCCGCCACCGGCCGTGGTGTGGGAGGGGCCAAAGCTGGAGCAAATCCCGCGCGGCTCCTTCTTCTCCTTCCTACGGGAGTACGGGCAGTGGGAGAGGGCGGCGGAGCAGCCGGCGCTGAGCTGCAGCACCACCGGCAGGACGCTAACCTTCCGAGACCTCGAACGGCGAGTTGCCAGCGCGGCGGCCGCCCTCGCGCGGGAGGGCTTTGGTAGAGGCGAGCACGGGGCGAGGGGATCGTTTCTCTTCTTCTCCCGGGCTCTCTCGTCGGCCACGCCTCGGCGCCAATCACATTTCAATCGCAGACATCTACGGATCATTGATTGATGTTCACCCTGCCCGCAGCCTACATTCGACCTGAGCCACCGGCACCCCTCGCCCAGGCGACGTCCTCAGCATTCATCTCCCAAATTGCGAGCAGAATGTGATCGCGTTCCTCGCCGCCACGGAGCTCGGAGGCACCGTCACCCCCTCCAATCCCGCCTACACTGCCGCCGAGCTTGCGCAGCAGCTCGAGACCGCGCGCGCAGTCGCGGTCCTGAGCACGACGTCGGTGCGCGAGACGGTGGACGCCGCCGCTCTCCAGGCGGGGGTGCGGCGCGTCAGCTACGTCGAGGAGCCGGACTGTTTTGCGAATTCACTGTGCCCCGACGCGCTGCTGCCAGCCACACCAATCGACGGGGCGCGAGACCTCGTCGCGCTTCCCTTCTCGAGCGGCACCACGGGCAAGCCCAAGGGCGTGATGCTGAGCCACCGCAACCTCGGCGCCAACGTCCTGCAGTCCCTCTCGCACGAGGACCTGCGCCACGATGTGCGCGCCGGCGACCGGCTCATCGGCGTGCTTCCTCTGTATCACATCTACGGCATGCTCATCCTCGGCTTCAGCCTCGCCTCGCGCGCGCACCTCGTGCTGCTGCCAAAGTTCGAGCCGCTGCCCTTCCTCGAGGCAATGCAGCGGCACCGCATCACCGGCGCCTCCACGTGACGATGAACCGCCGGGTGTGACGCGATTGCCGTCCAGCGTGGCAGCTTGCTATAGGCGCCTTCATCGTGCCGCCCATCATCCTCTTTCTCGCCAAGCACCCGCAGGTCGCCGAGTACGATCTCTCGGCGCTCCGCTTCATCGTGACTGGCGCGGCGACCCTCGACGCTGGCACGCAGGTGGCGGTGTCGGAGCAGCTCGGCGTGCCCATCAGGCAGGGTTGGGGGATGACTGAGGTCTCGCAGGCTGCCTTCTCGCCGCTCTCGTTCCCTCCCGTGCCCGGCTCCTCGGGTCGCGCGCTGCCGGGGACCCGGCTCAAAGTGGTGGACCCGGACACGGGCGCGCCGCGCGGCGTGGGCGAGAAGGGCGAGCTGTGCGTCTCGGGCCCGCAGGTGATGGTCGGCTACCTCGACCGGCCTGACGAGACGGCGCGAACCGTGCGGGACGGGTGGGTGCACACTGGCGACCTTGGCTACGTCGACGGGGAGGAGAATGTCTTCATCACCGGCCGCGTCAAGGAGCTCATCAAGGTGAAGGGGATGCAGGTCGCGCCCGCCGAGGTGGAGGGCCGGATCCTCGAGCACCCCGACGTGAGCGACGCCTGCGTAGTGGGCGTGCCGGACGAGCGCGCGGGGGAGCTGCCAAAGGCGTTTGTGGTGCGGCGGACGGGCGCGACCGGCCTCGACGAGCAGGCGGTGAAGGCGCACGTCGCCGAGAGGCTCGCCTCCTTCAAGGTGCCGGCGATGGTAGAGTTCATTGACACCGTCCCGAAGTCGCCGAGCGGCAAGATCCTGCGCCGGCTCCTAGCATGAGCCGGGTGAGGAGGAGCGGTGTTTCTCCCTATTTTGTGCAATATTTGTACATGCTGTCTCTCCACTATTGACGCACATCACGCAAGCCAACACAATCCCACACATAAAGCAAAAAAAAGGCCGCGGGGGGTAGAGGCGTCTGAGCACATTCGAGATTCGTGCCCACCCCCCGGCCCCGCGAACCAAACTCCCCCGCCACGCACATGCCCATTGCTACCCCCCCCCCTATGGCGGGTCTCGCCAACTCCCAGGCTAGCTCCCACGAAGCCCGCGCCGCGATGCATCCGGCCGGGCGACGCTCGCCAGGGCTCTCCAAAAATCGGCGCTGAGGCGGCCTGGCGTGGGGAGGCGCGCGCAGGATTCCTCTACACCCCCCCCCCCCCCCCCCCGCGGCCCCTGCGGGCTCCCAGCTGTGCAACCACCCGCGCATCATCCCCAGGTGACGCAGTGCATCTCGTCTGTGTACCCGTCGACGATCGGGTTGGGCTGCGGCTCGAGCAGGAACGCAAAGGCCTGCTCACAGCCGCACGAGTGAAGTGGATGCACAGCCGGCGGCGCGAGCGACGCGGCGAGCGCCGACGAGGGCCACGAGGGCGGAGCGATCAGCGCCTCCTCCCGCGCGTCGCACGGCGACTCTTTGCCTGTGCGTGGGGGGGAGGCAGAGGGGCGCATGTGAAGCCGCGTACGTAGTGCTGTGCATCGCGCCGACGCCACGTGTTTTGAGACAGGTGGTCGAAAGGACCGCGCGAGGCCGAGCCATGGCGCCAGAACTACTACTGAAGCGGCATGGCGGCCTCCCAGCGACCACAGGGGGAGGTGGGGCTGAGCTGCCGCATTCTACGGACTCCTTGCCACCCAAGCCGAGGCGCGCGCAGCGGGTCGCGCCTCCCTCGCCCCTGACCACGTACTCGCTGCCCGCCGAGCCGGTGCGCCACGCCTCGTCGCCGACGGCGCCGTGCAGCCGCGTGTACCTGCTCACAAGCAGGTGTGAAGAGAGACGGTGCACGGATCGCCGACAGCGGGCAGCAGCGTCGTGTGCCGGAGCGAGAAGGAGTCCTTCTGCCGCGCCGCCGTCGCGAGCAGCCGGCGCAGGCCGAGCGCGGAGAGGGTGTGGCGGCGAAACCGCGGCGGCGGGCGGCTTCGCTTGGCGGAACTCGACTTGGCCGCCCAGACGTACTCTGCGGGCACGGCCGCCACCTGCGACGGGATCATGCAGAGGGGGCGCGCAACGAGGGCGCGGTCTGTGCATCGCCTGCTGCTTCGGTGCGGGGTGAGAGTGCGGATTCCCAGACGGCGGCGGCCAGACTCCGGCGCATTCAAGCGCCGCCATGAGAGCTTGCCATCTACGCCCCCCCACCTCGCGGATCAGCCGGAGCGTGCGCGGCCCCATGTGCTCTGCGAAGGTGTTTCCGACCCACTCGAGGTCCGTCTCCTGAGGCAATCGAGTCACGCTCACTGTGACACGCCCCCGCCGCCCGCCGCCTTCTCTCCGCACGAGCGGCGCCTCGATGCGGACCACGCCGCCCGCGAAGGCGTTCGTCGGCTCGGCGGAGGCGAGCCTGCAGCGCGGGCGGACGAGGGGCTTCGAATGCAAGCTTTCGAAATCAGCGCCGTGCAATGCCGGCGCATCGGTGAAGTACAAGGCCACTGGCTGTACTGGCGTCGGCATTCTCCCGCATCTAGGAACATTCTAGGAACATTCTCCCGCATCTAGGCCGCCGAGCTCGCGCTGCAGCAGCGACGTGGGGAGCAGGAGGTGGTTGGAGCCGCCGTGCAGGCGCAGCTGCGAAAACATCAGGCAGCCAGCCTTCTCCTGCAGCCCCGCCTGCTCACGCCGGCGAGAGCGTCAGCGGTGTCACGCGCCAACCACCTCTCCGCCGCAGCAGGGCCCGCCACGGGCAGCGCGAAGGCGTACAGCAGCGCGAGCGCGACGAGCCCCCGCAAAGCAGGCCCCTCCCTCGTCCTCCCCTCCACCTCGCGGCTCTGCGGGAAAGGTGGGGAGAAGGGTTAGAGAAGGCCCCCCCCTCCTCCGCCCCTTCTGCCGGCGGGCTCTGCCTTCTCCTTCTCCGCGGGAAGACCGCCCTCGCTGCCGCACGCCGCCTCGCCGCCGCCTGCCGCCTGCTCGCAACCGGCCGGGGGCGTGAAGCGGCGCCCCGCACACGCTGCCCTCCCCCTCTTCGCCGCCCGCCGCCTCGAGGACCGCGGCGCGCGTGAGCAGCACTGCCAGCGCGGCGTACCAGCCGGCGTGCCAGTCCTTGCCCTCGCCCTGGACCGTGCTGATGGCGACGGCGTGGTAGGGCTCGACGAGGGCGAGGGTCGCCTGCCCACAAGCAGAAGGCGTGCAGAGACGCCGTTCACAGCCAGTGCCACGGGGCGGCGCAGAGGGACGAGGTCGCCGCTGCGGCAGCAGCCATGCCGGCGCAGAGGAGGGCACCGGCGGCGGTATGCGGCCGTCCCATCTCGCCGACGGCGGCGGCGGCGGCGTCTGATGGCGCGGGGCGGGGGCAGGCGATTCACCGGGGCAGAAGGAGAGGAGAGGTGGGTGCATGATCTGCAGGTGGTGACCTCGTGTGATCTCGTTGTGATCTCGTGTGATCTGCAGGTGGAGACCTCGCCTGGGAAGACGAAGAAGAGGCGCGTGCAGGTGGTGACGCCGTAGGTGGAGACCTGGACGCGCGAGACGGGCACGAGATCAGCCGAGATGTGCCGAGCTGCGGGCCAGCGGCGGCTCTGCGGGCGGAGACGTTGGAGGGCGGCGGCGTGAGGCCGATGACGAGGTGGAAAGCGAGGGTGAGGACGAGGCCGAAGAGGGCGCAGCGCGGGAAGCGGCGAGGCTCGAGGAAGTGCAGCACCGGCACCACCGCCTCCAGGACGAGCGTGAAGGCCGGACCTGTTCACGCGTCCAGACTCTGTGGCGAGGCGCTGCTCCCACCGCCACACACGCGACGGCGGTCGAGGCGGGAGGCCGGTTGCGGCGATAGCGCGCGCGAGGGCGGGGACGGCGGAGGCGGCCAGGCCGCTCGCTGCGAAGAGGACGTCGTCGGGCAGGTACTCGAGGGGCTGCACCTGTTCCGCAGGCGTGTCCCGCTGTGAAGGTCAGTTGGTGCCGTCGGGAAGGTGACGGCTGCACCTGGTCAAGAGAGGCGGCTGCTGTGGAGAGGCGCCGAGGCTGGTCGGTCGGCGGAGAGGGGGGTGGGGCGGCACCATGAAGAGGCCGGCGCACGAGTACGAGGGGTGGAGGAAGGACGTGTTTGCCTGGGCCGGTGAGGCACGGTGCGCGGGGTGAGGGCTGGGTGCGTGGGCAGGGAGGGCCACGAGGATGTGCGCGCTGCCTTCCAGAAGCCGCTCGCAAAGTAAAAGATGGCGAGCTGCCACCGCACCGTCCGGGCGCAGCCGCCGACCACCGCGCGCTCGTCCTCGGCACTCAGCGGGCTGCTCCAGGACGATCCGTGGCGGGCGGCAGATCCGAGGCGGCGCAGGAGCGACAGCACGAGCGCTGCGTCCATCTGCGTGGCCCACATCTGGGAGTTGGACATCATCGAGCCCTTGGCCGCATTGGTGGCGGCTCGCGCCACCAGCGCGACCAGCGGCAGCGCACCCGACCAGCGAGCCGGCACCAGGCCTGCCAGCGCGACCAAGGCCGGCAGGGTGGCGAGAGAGAAGAAGTTGGCGTCGAGCGTCGATCCGACGAGGCCGGTGCCGGCGTTGAGGCCGATCGAGATGCGAAGGAGATTGGCGATGGCCCACAGCCGGACGTATGCGCTAAACGGGCGCTGGCCTGGCGTCGTCATCGTCGCGCAATGATTGGATGATTTCCGGCCTTCCGGGGAGGCCAGCCACTTGGGCAGCGAAGGGAAAGCGCCGTGTTGGGCAAGATGTTTTCTTTTTCTCCCAGCGCAAAGACCCGTCGGCTGCCCGTTGGCTGGCTGGGACACTATCTTGGCGCTCTACATCAAGACTGCGATAGAATCGCTTCGCGCCGTCGCCGTCGCGCCGTCGCCATCGGCGGCGCCGCACCCACGCATTCTCGGCCGAGTCGTACCGCTCCACCGAGCTGAGGTGGTCACCGTTGAAGCCGCCCACAGCATACAGCTTGCCGTCGAGCACCGCCATGTGTGTGCAAAGACACTCATCCACCATGCCGTCTAAGTCCGAGCGCGCCGACGCCATCGGCGCCACCTCCTCCCACCCGTTCGTGGCCGGGTCGTACCGCTCGACTGAGCTGAGAATGCCGCCGTTGCATCCGCCCACAGCGTACAGCTTGCCGTCCAGCACTGCCGCGGCGGGATTAACCCGCGCCGTCGCCATCGGCGCCACCGCCTCCCACGCATTGGCAGCCGGATCGTACCGCTCGACTGAGCTGAGGTAGCTGCGTCGTCGCCGAAGCCTCCCACAGCATAAAGCTTGCCTTCGAGCACCGGTGCTGCACCACACCCCTCTCCTTAAAATCCCTGTGTGGTGGCGGCGTGCCGTCCTCCCATCCCTCCCATGGGTTTGTTTTGTTTCTTTCTTTCTTTTTTGTGAGCGGCTGCGCTCACAATCGTACCAAAGATCCAAGGATTGCTAGCAGGGACAGTCGGAGTTGGGAGCGCCCTCTGTGAGATTCTTGGATGATTGGCGCGCAGTCGCAGCCGGCGAAGCGCGCCGTGTTGGCGCGGTGCCTCGGTGCTCGGATTTTCTTTTTTGCCAAAGTCACCAACCCAACGAGACCTCGAGATAGGATTTGGGCGTGAGATTTTTGAAGACCAACAATCTCTCTCTCTCTGGGCGTCAGCGGCGGCCAACACAGAAACAGCGTGCTACTGTGTTGAGTGCTGGAGGCGCCCCTGATGCCACTGGACTCAATCCGAGCCGGCGGCGCCTTCGTCCGGGCCCACGGCCGGCACGCCATCAAATTTTCTCGCCGTTTCCGCGCGCTCGGCCGCCACCGCGGCGCCTTCGAGAGCGCCGTTTCGACACGCTGCAGCGGCGGGCCGCGGCACCTCGACACACCACCTCTCGCGCCGCCTCGAGGTGCTCCGATCGTGCACGCGGGTCGGCTGCCTCGGCACGGTGCGTGCGAATTATCGCATGTATTCGCACTCGCTGCGCCACGACCCACGTATCTGCCTCTGACGGCCCGATTACGCCACCCGAAGCGCCACCGGTCCACACGCGGCGCGGTCCTGCGCGTCCATGACTCCCGCCACTGCTACGGGGATCGGCTTCTTACACCGCCCTTCCTTGCAGCGAGCCCCCTCCAACCCACCCGTGCTAGGTCTCGGGTTTGACGCATGGGGTCACTCCCGCGAAACTCGTGAACTAGCCGGGGCAGTCGGAGAAGGGGCAACTCCGTGCACTGACGGTCGGCCGTCAGAAAACACGCCTCCGTGGCTCGGGTTACACCAATCCTCGCTACCCAACGCGGCCAAAGGATATCCACCTCGAGAACCTCGAGAGAAAGAGCGAGTCGGTTAACCTCGCGCCCCCGCGGCGCGGCTGCCCCAGTTTTATTCGGCTAGTGAGGGGCGTGAAAAAAAAATGAAGTTTGCGTGCAATAAATAAATAAATAAAACGGATATCCCAAGCTAGGGCTGGGTCGAGGACAGACACGTCCCCACCTTTGCAGGATTTTGCAAGGGCGAGGGGGAGGGGGCGCATCGCGGCGTGGAGAGGGCTGGGCACAGGGCACAGGGGATCTCTCTCGCATAGGATACACACTCGGCGGCACGAGGGCAAGGCTGGGCCTCCTATTGGTGCTCCCCTCGGGGTCCTCGCTCTTGGGGCACTAATCCTCCGACCACTCTGAGGGGCAGTGTGAGCTACTACGCGAGCGGCCGCGCTCCGGTTCAGGGCTGGGCAGGGTGGGCTCGGGCCACTTCCCCGTGCGCATGTACCCCCGCATGAGACGGATGGAGGCCTCAACCATTCCAGCTCGGGCAGCTCGCCCGCCGCCAGCGCCGCGTCGAACCGCTCCCTTATGCCGAAGAGGGAAGAGAAGAAGAATCTCTCTCTCTCTCTTATATGCCGAGCGCGCCGCACACCCTGCGCACCGCCTCCGTCTGGACCTCGTCGGGCGTCTCGGAGTCGTAGCCGGAGGAGTCGGCGGAGGTGGCGCGCTTTGCGGGCGGCGAGTCAGGGGAGGGGGAGCGCGACTGGCGCGAGGGCCCGCCGCCGCCGCGCCCGCATCGGTTTTTTTGAAAAATTCTTTGCGCCCACCTTGTTGGGCGCGACCTCTACCGCCGCGCTCCTCTCGCTGCGTCGCTCGAGCCTACCTCGGCGACGACCGCCGCTCGCTTCTCTCTCGCTGCTTCAGGGATGCGGCGCCTGGCGGCGGCTGCGCTCGCAGCAGCGGCCCTTCTTCGTCCAGCCTCCTCGGAGTGCAGTAAACACATTCGCTTCGGCACCTTCGACGAGGCAAACCCGTACGCTGCGCTGGCTCCGTCGCAGTGGCTCGACGACGACGAGGTGTGTTGGGTCTACTACCGCCAGCTCTCGGGCGGCCGGGCGGTCGCTCACCTCGACTCTGGCGAACTCGACGTGGCGATGCTCGGCTCGACGCCCTACGCCACTGCGGTTGCGCGCGGCGCGGCGCTCACAGCGGTGGCCGTGCTGCACAACAAGGGCACGGCGCAGGCGCTGGTGGTGCGGTGCGCGCTGCATGGCCCACAGGACCTGCGCGGCACAACCATCGCTACACCAAGGTACTCGACCACCCACTACATCCTCCTCGCGGCGCTTGACGAGGCGGGTCTCGATCATGTCGAGACGGCCGAGCTGCCTTCCGCCGGTGCCGCTGCCGCCGCCGACCGGGTGACCGTCGTCACAATCTCGCCGACCGAGATCGAGGCGGCTTGGAGCGCCGGTCGGATCGACGGCGGCGCTGTCTGGGGCAACACTCTCGTCAACCTCACCTCGGCGGACTGGGGCGGGAGCCATCCCTCCGGCTGCCAGCCCGAGCCGGCGCACGAGATGATCACCGCGGAGATGCTCGCCCTCTGGGGATACGAGACCCTCAACGTGCTCGCGGTCCGCAACGCCTTTCTGTCCAGGAACGAGGCGCTCGTGGAGAGGCTGGCGGCGGGAATAGTGCGCGCGAACGCCGACTACAGGCTCGCTTCGGAGCGCGGCCGCTGGGCGGCGGGGCCGGGTGGGGAGTACAACTCCCTCGTCTCCGCTTTTGTGGCCCTCGAGGCGCCGGGCTACGACAGCAATGTCACCCTCGCCCGGGTGGCGGATCGCGTGGCCAAGTTCGAGTACCCGACCGCAGAGCAGCAGCTGGAGGAGCAGAGCTATTTGGCGGCGCAGATCGAGAAGCAGGCGGACTTCATGTTCTCGCAAAAGGTCCTCGCCTCCATCCCGAACGCCAGCGGCACGGACGAGCTCGATCGCCGGCCAGGCGAGCCAGCAGCCCGACGAGCCTCCGTCTACGCCACGTACTTCAACGCCTCCTTCCTCGAGGCTGCCCTCGCCGCTGGCGCCGCCTCGGGCTTCGACAGCGACGGGCCTCGCGCCTCCCCCCTCGCGCCTCTCCAGCAAGAGAGTGTCTTGACCCCGTGCGCGGGCTGGGCGGTCGAGGTGGTCAACGCGTCCCACGCGCCCGTCCTGGCGCCGCACTGGCCCCCGCCCCACGCCGGCGGCGGAGGTGGCGCGTACCGGACGGACGAGTCGTGCGTCTGGGCGGTGGCGGTGGAGGAGCCGACTCAGTGCGTGGAGCTCCGCCTCCCCTTCCTGTCGTCGGAGCCGCCGCACGACGTCCTCGAGGTCTTCTCCTCCTCCGGCCTGCTAATCTCCTCCTTCACAGGGCGCGCCTCGCCGCCGAACGCGACGGTGCGCGCGTGTGCGAACAGCACCACCCTCGCGGGCGCCGCCGCAGTCGGCACGGCGCTTACAGCCGATCGGGACCTCGACGTGTCGCTCCCCGAGGCCGGCGCCTTTCTCGCAATGTTCCTGCGGTGGAGCACAGACGGCCACGACGAGATGCAGCTGGGCAACTACACCGCGGTCGGCTTCCGCGCGTCGGTCAGCCTCGAGGGCGACGCGTCGGACTGCCCCAGCTGCGGGCCGCACGGCGTAGCCGACTCGGCTGGCGGCAGTTGCGGCTGCCGCTGCGACGCGGGCTACGCTGGCTCATCGTGCGAGCTCGAGACGTGCAACGGCGTGGTGACACGTTCCGAGGCGGAGGGCGCGGTGCGTGCGACAGCGGTGGGGAGGTACGACGCCTACTCGAGGTGCGGGTGGCTGCTGACTGGCGGCGGCGCACCCTTCGTCGCGCTCAACCTCTCGAGCATCCGTCTCGAGCTCGGATTCGACGAGGTCCGCGTCTATGAGGGCGGCGTCATCCCCGCCTCCTTCTCCGCCTCCGCGACATCCGACGATTTCCTCTTCTCAACCTTCGGCTCTTCCCCCGCCGCCACCCTCGCCGTCCGGACGCCTGCATTCGTTGCCTTCACCAGCGACGGCGTCTGGAGCGGCAGCGGCTTCGAGCTGGCGTGGTCGGCCCAGCAGGCCGCGTGCGAGACGGACGCGGACTGCTCTGGCCGAGGGAGCTGCAGAGACGGCGAGTGCCGTTGTGACGTCGGGGCATACGGGCCCACGTGCTCGTTTGAGAAGTGCGTCGGCCTGAGCACTATCGAAGGCGCGGTCGCCGGCATGCTCCAGGCCATCGACGACAGCCAGGACGACTACCTCTCCTCGGTGGCGTGCCGCTGGGAGCTGGCCATGCCTACGACGATTGAGTCGCTGGACCCCCCGCTGAGCGTCACCGGCCTCCGGCTCAACTTTTCGCTCTTCGAACTCGAGGAGCCCCAAGTGACGAACCCAGATCTGGGGATCCGCTCGTCCACCACAGACGCGGTGCGGGTGCTGGACGGCAACGGCACCATCCTCGACACCTTCTCTTCGACTTCGAATGCCAACCGCCCGACGATGGGCGAGGCGATCGCCCTGGATGGCCCGCCGCCCTTCACGCTGAGATTCGACACGGACATCAACAACCCGCGGCCGTACCGCGGCTTCAGAGCCTTCTTCCTCGCCGCCACCAAGGAGGAGACCCTCTGCCACGCGGAGCACTTCCCTTGCACCGACGTCGAGAAGCCAGAATGCCGACTCTTCGCAGGGGAGGCGCACGGCTACTGCACGGCGAAGTCGTCGCCGCCCACCAGCGCCCTCCTGCCGGCGTCGCTTGCGGCAACCTTCGCCGTGCTGCTGCTAATCGGAGTGCTCTGCTGTGTGGTGCAGCGGCGGCGGCGGAGCCGGCTGAAGGGTATCATCGAGGAGGCGGAAAGAGAGTTTGCGAGGTGGGAGCCGCTGCCGGAGGAGCACCGTGGCGCCACAGCCCTGCGCGCGCAGCTGACAGAGTCCATCCTCCGGGTGCGGTCGAGCTTGTCGTTCCGCGGCACCGACGTGGGCGACTCGCGGCCGGGCTCTGGAAACGCCTCGCCTGCCGCGAGGGGCGTGAGGAGCCTGCCGAAGCGGCAAAGGCCGCGGGTGGTGTCTGCCGTCGGACTGCCTGAGGAGCGGTACCACTGCTTCCTCTCCCACGTGTGGTCGAGCGGGCAGGACCAGGCGCGTGCGCTCAAGGGGCAGCTGCAGAGGTACGTCCAAAACATCCAGCCCTTCTTGGACGTGGACAACCTGGACGACACCGCGCGGCTGGAGGAGCACGTCGGCAACTCGGAGGTTGTGATTGTGCTACTGACTGGCTCCACGCCCGCCCGCTCCTGTCCCTCCTCGCCACCCGGAGGGGCGAGGTCGGACTACTTTGGAGTGCGCACCGCCCTCCGCCCCCCACCTCCCCCCTCGCACGCCCCTCAACCCTCTCTCCCCTCGTCCCAGAGCGCCAACTGCCTGCGGGAGCTCCACGCCGCCGTCGCGCGGAGCAAGCCCCTCCTCCTCGTCCTCGAGACCGACCCGACGCACGGAGGCGTCCCCCTCGAGGTGCACCGGTCCGCCTGCCCCGCGGAGCTGCGGGCGAAGGTCTTTTCCGCGCCGCTGGTGACGTGGCACCGGCTGAGGCCCTTCCAGATGTGCTCGATGCGGCTGCTCATCGCCGAGCTGCTTCGCGCGTGGAAGGCGCCCGGCGCGGAGAGGCCCATCTTCTTGCCCGGCGACCTGTGCCGCTCGCCGCCGCCGCAGCTCGCCACCAAGCGCACGTGGCACCTCTGCTACTCCCGCGACAACGAGGGGGCGGCCGAGCTGGTGGCGCGCCTCGAGAGGGCGAGCGAGCAGCAGCTGCGCGCAACTGCCGACGCGGAGCAAATGCGCTCCTCCGCCGCGCTGCTGCTCTACCTCGACGGCGCCACGTTTGGCGGCGCCGGCCTGCCCGACAGGAGCAAGGACGGCGCCGCGAGCGAGGGGCTCGTCCGCCTGGTCAGGAGGGCTCTCGACGACGGCATCCCCATGGTGCTGGTGCACGAGCAGCGGTCGGTGCCGGAGGCGGTCAGCTTTGACGAGATCATCCGCCGCACCCCCGCCGAGCTGGTGTCCGCGGGCATCTACCGGCCGATCGCCACGCCGCTCCTCGACGAGCCGCACGCGGCGGTGGCTGTACGGCTGGTCCTCAACAACCTCGATCTCATCTGCCGCAGGATCGAGCGGCACAACTCGGGCGTGATCGGCAGCCTCACCGCGCTCGCCGAGAGCCTCACGCGCATCGACATGGATGGCGACGGCGAGATCGGCAATTCACCAACGCGATCTTCAGAACACGCTCCGGGCTCGGCGCCCAAGCCACGGCTAAAGTGGAGGCGACGGACTCCCCCTGAGAAGGTCGCGTCGTATGTGTAGCGGAGTGTAGTCGGTCCGCGTTGTGCTTGCCTGCCGCCTGCTTAGTGCTGCGCGTATTTTGTCATTACCGCATGGTGTACCTTTTTGAGACAGGAGAATTTTGCGTGACCACAGCACAAAATTTATAGGGGCTACAACTACAGGACATAAACGCACTATCTTGCGTAGTTCTCTTCCTTCCTTGACCCTTGAACACGCTCGACCCCCATGACGTGCAAGTTGTCGTCGCCATCGTTGAGGAGGGTCACCTCGAGGCCGTCGCCTCGCTCAAGCGTCAGCGGAGTGCCGAGATAGGTGACGTTCTGCTTCCACGTCCTCACCGCGCAGCCCGGCGCCGCCGAGATGGTCGTCTCCTCGTCGAGATGAAGGTCAAACCACCACACCACGGCGTTGCATAACCCCGCCCTCGTCGCCGTCAGTCGCGTTGCTGCGGTCGGCCCGGCGCTGCTCTCGGCGCAGCCAAACTCGATCCGCATCGCCTCGCGCGGCGCGGCGAGGAGAGCGTGGGCGACGGTGTGCAGCCTAAGAGGCGTGTACCCCTCGCGCAGCGCGTCCAAGCAGCCGAACCGCAAACCTGCCGTCTCCGGCGGCTCGAGGTGAGCCACCGACACGTAGACGGTGGCGGCGGCGGGGATGACTTGCGCGCCGCGGCGGCAGAGGTGTTGCGCCGCGTGGCGGAGCGAGTGTAGCGCCCCTTCTCCGATCAAGGACGTGTCCAGCGTCTCGCTGACGAGCAGGTCGGCCGGCGCGGCGAGGCAGCGTGCGCCGCCGCGTCCCGCCCCTCCTCCACCTCCGCCGCCCCCTCCGACGGCGAGCTCAGTCGAGACGCAATGGTGCACCGTGAAGGAGCCCACCCTCGAGGAGGAGAGAGTGGCGGCCGCCGTCGCCGCCAGCACGTCGTTCATCTCTACGGCATCGACGTGCGCCGCCCCTGCCCGCGCGGCGATGGTCGACAAGAGCCCGGCGCCGCAGCCCAAGTCGAGCACGCGGCAGCCGGCAGGGCCGCGCCGCGCTGCCGCCCTCTCCACCGCCCGCGTCACCGCCGCGCGGTACGCCGCGTTCCGCGCCGTGTCAGCCATCATCGCGAAGTGGTACGCCGCGCAGGGGAGCGCCGCCGTGACGGCCAACTGCTGCGGCGGCGGCGGAGGAGGCGGAGGAGGGGGGGAGGAGGCAGACTCCTCCCGCCTCGCCGAGAAGCGGATGCCCTCGTCGCTCACGCGCCAAGCAAGCCGCACGCTCTCGCCCCGCACCACGTGCAGCGGCTCCTCGAGGTAGACCGCCGCCTGCCTCCAGCCGGCACGCCACGAGCCCGGCCGGTCTCGCCTCTTCGGCGGCGCAGACGAGACTTGGCCGCCGCCGCCGAGGTCCAGAGTGAACCAGTAGCAGACGGCGTTGAGGAGCCCGTCCTCGACCACCTCGACACGGACAGTGGACTCGGGCCCTCCGACACCGCCCGCGCCGCCCGCGCCGGGCGGCGTGCCCGGCGCGGTCGCCTGCTCAAAGTCGACCCGGCAGACAGGGAGAGGGTCGCTCAGCCGACGGTGCGGCTGCTTCCACTCGCTGAGCCTCACGGGCCAGTAGCCGGGCGGCAGCCGCGCCCGCACTCCCCGCGGCCGCAACGCGTCGAAGTGGCGCAGGTCTATGTCGACGCCGTCGAGCCCGAAGCCAGGCACGCCGCTGAAGCCGAGCTGTAGCAGCGACGCCTCGACGCTCGCGGCGCGAGGCAGCACCGCCACTGCGTCGCCGCCGCCGCCGCGACTGCTGGCGAGGAGGGCGCGAGCGGCCCTCAGCGACGGCAGCACTCCGTCGGCGAGAAGGCCGTCGTCCACCGCCTCCGACACGAGCAGAGTTGGCGGCGAGACGCCGGGCTGGCGGTAGGCGGCGGAGGCCGAGGCGAGGGAGGAGAGGACGGCGAGGCGGACGCCGTTCTCCACTGCCGCCGCGCGCACGACGTCGGCGAGGAGAGGGCTCGCCTCGACGACGCAGACGGCCGCGCCGCGCCGAGCGAGCAGCAGCGCCGGCAGGAGCGAGCCGGCGCCGAGCACGAGAGCGCTGCAGCGCCCACCCGCGGTGGCAGCATCGGCCGCCGACTCGAGGGCCGCAGTCCGCGCCTCGTCCGAAAGCAGCCGGTCGATGGAACGCAGGACATGTGCCTTTGCGTCTGCTCGCCGCAGGCCGGGCGTCGCCGCCGCATCGTTCAGCGCGGCGTCGGCAACGCTGCGCAGCACAACGCCGCCGCCCGCCGCGTCCCGGTCGCGCTGAAACTGGAGCATCCTGGGCACGCTCGCTGCCGCTGGGCCTTTTCTAGCTGGCACGGCTCGGCTTGCTGTGCCGTTGTGGGTTGCTTTTCCGGTCGGCCCTGGTGCCTCGGCGAAGCCATGGTGGCTTGAGCGCGGCCGCACGCGCCAGTGGGAGCGCCTCCAAGAGCGGCGCGTGCAGACAGTCGGCATGCGAGGCGTATGAAAGTAGCGAATTCAGTAGCACGCACACCGATCACGACTGAGCAGGGAGCCAGACAGGGGGCAACACATTCGTCGCGGGATTTCTTTTCTTTTTTGAGGGTTCCTTGTAAGCTCCTGTAAGCTCTTGTGCTCGCGGCACCAGTTCACTTGAGCACACGACGGGGATCGGGGTGGGAAGCGCAAACCAAAATATATACAAACGACCCAACATACGACCAGCCCGCTCGCCGCTCCCCGTCGCGGCTTCGAGTCGCAGCTCGTCCACTTCCCCACACGCAGCACGGCGCGCGCGCCCGTCGCCGGCGGCCGCGTCAGCGCGACTGCCAGATCGGGTCGTCGGGGTCGCCCCAGAGCGTGCGCACGAGCTTGTCCGTCTTCTCGAGGCCAAAGATGTTGGCGACGTTCTTCGTGTCTGGGTCGCGGCCGCAGAACTGGCGCGTCCGCACGTCGAGCTGCAGCAGCTCGGTCTGCGTCTCGCGCGTGTCGATGCCGTCGACGAGGACGCCCTCCGTCTCGTCGAGCAGCTCGAGCCAGGCGGTCATGTACTCCATCGCGAGCGAGCGAACCTTTGCGAAGGTCTTCTTGGTGAAGGGGATCGTGTAGAGCAGCGTCGTCGGCGCGACCTACAGCCGCCGTGCCGCCGTCTCACAGCAGCGAGAACGGGTGCGGGGGCAAGTGCTGGTTGGCGTCACCATGAAGGCGTTGACGACGTGCGACTTGGAGACGTACTGCTTGAAGCGCTTGTCCTCGACGCAGTCGACGTGGACGTCGTTGAGCGAGCGGCCGGTCGACTTGCGCGCCGTGCCGTAGACGTGGTCGTTGTACGCGTCGTCGAGGACGAGGTTGGTGCGCGGCGGGCAGCCGATGTAGATGAAGAGGACCTGCCGCCGCGCCGAGGGGGTGGGGAGGGGGTGTGGCGAGGAGAGGGCGCGAGGGCCAAGGCGGAGCAAGGGCCCGCGACCGGACGGCGGGGATTCAGAGGGCATTCCGTCTCTCTGCAGGCTGCACGATGGAAGACGCCGCAGAGGTGCCTCCTCCTCTCCCTGCCCGCCTCCTCGCTCCCTCCCTCTGCCGGCGCACATTGAAGACGATGCAGAGGTGGACCGCCACGTGCGGCGCGCGGGTCTCGCGGTTGGCCCAGCCGTCGATGCGCAGGTTCCCGAAGCCCAGCTCCTTCGAGAAGAACTTGCACGTCGTGATCCAGTCGATCTTGCCCCCCTTGTACCCCGCGACTGTGCCTTCGCACTTGCCGTCGGCCGTCGCAAACGTGTGCGCGCTGGGCGAAGCGCCAGGCTCGGAGAACCAGGTGCGCCGCTGCTCGAGCTTGGGCTCGTGCGCCTGCACCATCCCCAGCAGATCGTCCTCGATGATCTTCCACAGCTCCTCGTACACGGGCCGGTTCTTCCACGCGAGGTAGCGGCCGACTGCGCCCTTCACCCAGCCGGCGAGCTTGCCGATGCCGGCGCCCTCGTTGACGCCAGAGCCCTGGCCGATGTACGTCTCCAGCTCGCTGCCAGTTGTGATCGAAGAGATGTCCATCGCATACTTTTCGTCCGCCAACGCGTTGATGATGTCATCGTCGCGCAGCGGCGTGCTGGCGACGAGGCGGGGCGCGTGCGCCCGCACGGCCGGGCGGCCTGGCGCGCTTGGTGAGGGAACGCGGAAGGCCGATGCCGCCGCGAGAAGTAGCAGAGCGGCGATGGAGGACAGGGACCAAGGGGCCATCACTGTCACAGCAACCAGGAAGTCGGGCCTACTCGGCGCGAAAGCTTGGCGCTCGCTTGCACGGAAACTTCCTCACCTTCTTGAGCACTTGAGCACTGGATAGGGTCGATTCCGCATGGTACGGGACCCCTCGATCGTCTCGCCCTCCCTTGCTGGTGTGCTCATTGGGGGGGTCATAATAAACACGGTACAGGATCGAGGTACACGCTGCTGAGTGAGGGACCCCACCCACCCAGAGGGGAGATCGAGTGTTCGAGTCCCGCTCGCGAGGTGAGGCACCGCCTCTTTGAATAAGCTTCCACCCAGAAGACAACGCGCTTCTGCTCGCATACACTCATACAATGAACGGACACCACCCATGAGTGCGAGTTAGGGCTAGCAGTAGGCCGCTAGCCTGGTGAGGGAGGGTCCATAGTCCATAGACGCCTCACTCACAAGACCCCACACACGGTCTTGTCCGTGCCTTGCCGTTTGCGGTCGGCGGAGGTGGAGCGGTCTGCTCTAGCCTCGCACGTTACTCCCTGTCGCCTGTTGTGCCCTTGTTTGTGCCCTTGTGGCACCGTGTGTGCTGGCTGGGGGGGGGGCGACAGCGGACAGGGAGGACGGTGGCCCTGAGTTATGTGTACGCCAACTCAGGGTGTGTGGCAGCCAACTGGCTGTGTGTCTTGTGAGCCTGTTTGTGTCTGTGTGTCGCTCGTGCGTGTCGTCATCATCTGTCTCGCGTCCACCCATACCGCGTTGGTGTCCAGTCCGAGCCTGGCGTGTTCTTCACCTTCCTACCTAACCTAACCTAAGACAACTGACTTTGACAACGTGCCATTCCCGAACGGCTACGAGTTGCGGCTTCCGCCTTGGATGAGTGAGAGACCTGACTGTAGACTGAGCTCTGTTAGGCATCAAGCCGGAAGGGGCGCAACTCGAAGCCGTTCGGAAATGGCACACGGTCAAAGTCGGTGTGTCTTATTCAGGCGAGGGTCTGTCTTTTTTTACGGAGGCGGTGCCTCTAAACGAAAACCGAAAAACCGAAAAAGTCGGCGTCGATAAAGAAAAGGCGAAATACGGCGCACTATAAAGTAACGTGTGATGCCTCAGATACCTGTAGAAGATACGGGCGATGGAGGAGTTCGCAGACAAAATAAAACCATCGAAAAACCGGCGTGCTTGTCCTCCGATTTTAGTTTCTTTCTTTAGCTTGTGAAAACCGGCGGTCTCCCAGGTGCACATGCCGACGACGGCGGCCACCGGGCTCGCAGTTGGTGCTCTGGTCAGGCTCTGCGCCGTGGCGGTCACGCCATTCGCCTTTCGTCGAGCGCCCGCTTCTTTTGGACTCCTGTGGCGCGCAGGACTGCTGGTACTACTTCCCGCGCTCGCTTCGATTCCAGCTCAGCAACAGCCACAAGAGTGGCCGTCACTACCGCCAATGTCGGGCAATCCCCTTCTGGTTCCGCACGCCCCGTCGGCCATCCCAGCCGGGCAGGCTGTGCCGCTGGCGACCTCGCCGGGCGACGGTATTCCCACCCTCCACGCCCCTCACACTGCCCACCCTCGCTTCCGCCGCCATGCCCCCGACTTCCCTTCGCTCTCGCATGACACACCTGACCGCCACCGGCCCCACCGCCAGACGGGGAGGAGGACGACAAGGAGGACGACGAGTGGGGACCACCCTCGCCAACGTCGCCACCACCGCCGCTGCCAGCACCGCCGCCATTTTCACCGCCAGCTGCACTCGCCATCGTCCGCCCCTTCGCCACGCACGACGCGTCAAAGCTGATCGGCTCGTTCGCTCGATGGGAGGTGGTGGCTCCGTGCGCTGCGGTCGGCGCTGGGTTTGCGCCCGCCCCGCCGCTGGTGCTCTACTACTCGAAGAGCATCCGCGAGCTCCGAGGCACGCCGGCCTGGCCGTCCCTCGAGGCGTTCCTCCAGGGCGCCTCGTCCAAGCCGTGGAGGCGCTGCTTCGGCTCCGTGTCTCTGCTCGGCGGAAACCTGACCGAGGCGCAGGACCGCTACACGCGCGACACGGCGGGCTCTGAGGTCGCCTGGAGCTCGGGGCCGAGCGTGCAGTTCTACCGCATGCTTGCGTACTACTCCGCTCGCCCAGGGACGACCGTCTACTACATGGATCCGGACAGCGTGCCGCTGTGCGCCCTCGCCGAGCCCTGCAGAGTTCACACTTCCGCCACGCCCAGTCTTCACCCCCCCCCCCCCCCCCCCCACCCTCCTGGCACACACACCCTCCCCCTTCCGCGCCCCTTACCCACACACCGGCAAAGAGACACACCGGCAAAGAGCCTCCGACCAGATGAGCCACCCAACCCCAACCCCCCCCCCCCCTCCCCTCCCCCTCTCGCCAGGGCGCGCTTCTGGCTCGACCGGCTGATGCGTGACATGCACGCGCAGAGGCCCTTCTCCGTCCTCGGCTCCACCTACCGCGGCTCCAACTGGGACTCCTTCTCCGACGAGGAGATCCCCGTCACGCTGCGGCGCCACCTCAACGGCAACGCCGTGTACAATGTGTCTCACCCCTTCCTTTTGGAGGCGCTCTCCCAGTACAGCGACGAGCTCTGGACGACCGTCAAACACTCCTCCTTCGACGTGCAGCTGTCCGAGGGGCTCTTCGGCGACAGGAACGTCAGCCTCGAAGAGGCGGAGCGGGTGTACGGCTACAAGACGACGCCGCTGATCTCGAACCTCGCCGCCACGCTGACCGTCCCGCGTGACATCCCCGACACCGTCGTTCTCGCCCACGGGGCGGTCTACCTGCAAGAGTGGCCGGTGCCCGGCTGCCCGCCGACAGGGCTCGGAGCCGACCGGGCGGGGTCTTATCCGCGGAGCATGCTCGCCGCGGGCGCGGGCACCTCCCTCACCCTCCTCATCTCCGACTTTGGCGACGGGGACATCGACCGGCTCCTCGCGAGCCTGCGGGTCTGCCCCCCACCCTCTCCCCTCCCCTGCCCCACCACTGGTTTGCGTGGAGACATTCACCTAACCGTTGCACCTTGCTTGGCCCCGCAGGCGGCGGAGGAGCACCTCGCCCGCCCCGCGTGCGCGGGCTCGCCCCTCCCCTTCAGCCGCGTCGCCGTGCTCACCAACGAGGCGGGGTCGGCCGCGAGGGCGGCCATGTCCTTCTTGCGCCGCGCCACGCGCCACTTCCGCCTTTGCCGCAGCGGACTGCCGGAGGAGGAGGAAGACGTGGATAGCTCCCTCTGCGACGGCTCCTCCGGTGTCCCCGTGGAGATTGGGCTGCGCGACACGTCCGTCTCGGCATGGTGGGACATCTGCAAGGCGAACATCAGCACCGACTGGTTCATGCAGGTGACCTCAGACTTCACGCTCGCGAGAAACTTCAAGCTGCCCGTCGACACCGACGCGGCGGGGGCCCGGCTGCTCCCCATCAGCCCATTCCTCGACTTCGACTCCGAGTCCTGTGGGCGCGAGTGCCGCGACGAGGTGTCGCGCGTGCGAGCGGGCATTCTGCCGGCCGCGAACAGGCACTACCTGCAGGCGCAGACCGTCTACCGCACCGACGTCCGCTCCGAGTTCTGCCGCGCGCTCGAGGCTGCCAACAAGCGCCTGCCTGACCCTGTCGACCCGACGCCGACCGCCTACTTCGCGTACATGGAGCGCGTCATCGGCGACGTCGGCAGCGAGCAGCGTCCGCCGCCCCTGCCCGCGTCTCCACGGCCATCGACCTCGCCGCCACCGCCGTCGCCCTCGCCACCACCGATGCCGCCGCCGCCGCCGCCGCCGCCGCCGCCGCCGCCGCCGCCGCCGCCGCCGCCGCCGCCGCCTCCGCTGCCGCCGCCGCTGCCGCTGCAGCCGCCGCCGGCCTCGCCACCGCTGGCCTCACCGCCGTACATGTCGGAGTTGTGCGCGGGCCAAGCCGATCCGCCGCAGTGCGCATCCGCGGCGGTCAGAAGGGCATGCTTGCGACAGGACGTCGTAGGACTGCACTTTCGCCGGGCCTGCAGGCTGGCATGCGACACGTGTGCTGCCGAGGACCGGCAGCGCCGGCCGAGCCCGCGCGACCGATGGTCCGGGAGCTGGGCCCGGAGAGAAGACGACGTGTACATGAGCTACGACCAGCTCCGCTTCTTCCTCGCCAAGGGGCTCGTCGGCTCCGCCTCTCCGACGCCGTGCGAGGACTCGGGCGAGTTTGACTTCTCCGACTGCCCGTGCCGTTTCCCCTTCTTCCACGACAACGAGGAGCACATGGAGTGCGTGCTCGGCAGGGCCGGATTCCTGATCTGCCCGACTTCGCTCCCGAACGCGCGCGCCCGCGCCCCCACACCCCCACCCGGGTGCACCCTCGCTTCCTCATCCTCCCCCCCCCCCGCGGACTGCAGACCCTCGAGTATCTTCCAGAGGCTCGCGACTGGCGCTTTTGCACTCGGGCGGACATGCCGGCTCGTGATTCGAGCCCACCGCTGGGATCGCGGGCTCTGCAGGAGCCGACTGGGGAGGAGGACGCGCCGCTCCGACTCCCCTTTGCTCCGCCGCACACGATGCGCCACCTGCCGCGACGGGTGAGCGTGAACAGTGAGAGCGTGCCGACGCCACCGCTCGTGCTTTCTTCGCCGCCGCCGGTCCCACCCGGCAGGGCGCCCTCGCCGCCTCCCTCGCCGCCCCCTCGCCCACTGCCAGTCTCGCCTCCAACATCACCACCGCCCTCTGCGCCGCTCGTCGACAAAGGTGACCCCCTTCCTCCGGGTCTGCCGCTGCCGACGCTGAAGCCACCCTCGATTCCACCGTTGCCGCCACCTCCCTCCGCCTCGCTCTTGCCGCCGCCTCCATCCGCGTCGGCCTTGCCGCCTCCCCCGTCGCCACCGCCCTCACCTTTGCCGCTGAGCACGACCCGCCGGCAGCGCGCGCTGGCCGCCCTCGATTTGGATGCCGTCAAGGCTGCCGTGCTCGAGTCTTTCGCCGCCGGGAGTCCGCCTGTGAATGTCACTGCCGAGCAGATAACCCTCGAGGACCTCGGCGATAGCAGGGTACGCGTGACCCTCGTCCACGCCGAGGGAGGGCCGGCTGCGGAGGAGATCACAGCCTCCGCGAATCAGCCGACCTTCCTCGAAAGCGTGGCCACGGAGCTAAGCGGGCCGCTCGAAGCACCCTGGCGGGGGCTGCCACTGCACCTTGGGCGCGCCGAGCGGCGGCGGAGGGCCGCCCAAGCCACCTCCAGTGCCCCTCCCACCAGCCGCGCAGCGTCGCCGCCGCCCTATGTCAAGCTCGAAACCGACGGCGAGTGCCAGGGGTGGTTTATCGAAGAGATGGGCAGCGCAGCCGGGGCGTGCCAGGAGCTGTGCAGCCGCAGCGACAAGTGCGGCGCAACGTCATTCCACCTTACCCGGTCCGCGTGCTGGCTCCACTTTAAGGATGTGGAGGACTGCAGGGCGGCCCAATCCACGTACGCCAGCCCCCAAGGTGAGGATGGCTGCGACCAAAACTGGGGCAACATTGGCTGCGATGCTTGCGTTCCGGATTTCTCCAAAGTTGGCTACGCGACGTGGTCCGCCCACTGCTACGAGCGCAACTTCGCGTCGCCGCCGCCGTCGCCGCCGCCGCCTTCTCTTCCGCGCCCCAGCCCGCCTCCGCCCTCGCTGCCGCCATCGCTACCACCGCCTTCCCCACCGCCACCGACGTTGCCGCCGCCCCCCCCGCCCCCGCCCTCGCCGTCGCCGCCCGCCCCGCCCGCCATTCCAGAGGGCATGCCACAGGCTCCGCCACCGACACCCCGGTTGCCGCCGCCGCCTCCGCCGCCCTTACCGCCGCCTTTCCCCCCGCCACCCTTGCCGCCCACGCCTCCGCCACCCTCGCCGCCGCCGCCTCCCTCTCCACCTCCGCCCTCGGCACCGTCGCCTTCCCCACCACCGCCACCGCCGGTTCCACCGCCCTCGCCACCTGTAACGCCGCCGCCGCCGCCCGCCCCTCCGCCGCCGACACGAGTTGTCAGCTCGAGCGAGGAGCTCCGTTTGGCAGTCGAAGACGTGACGGCCAGCCGCATTGTTCTCAGACCAGGAACGTACGCCTTTGACACGAGTGCGGACTGCACCTCATCATTCAACGGCATAGCGAGGCTTACCGAAGAGGGCCAAAACTCCGCGCTGTGCATCTTCCGCGGCCTCGTCCTCGAAGCTCAGGTGCCGGGCACGGCGGTGATTGATGCACGCGGCGCGTCTGCAGGATCCCGTGGGCGCCGCGCCATCTTTGTCGACTTTGGGCGTACCAATACGCTTGGTCATAGCCCCTACACCTCCAGCACGCACGACACAGTCGAGCTCATCGGGCTGAAGATCACAGGGGGCTATTTGCCGCAGAGTAATGCGACCGAGGTGGACCTCGGTCTGGCAAATGGGGCGGGCATCAAGATCCACCACATCCAGGGCGACGTGATCCTGCGACGCTGTGAGATCTACGGGAACGTGGCCAACGACACCGACTCCATGGGCGGAGGGATCATGATCGCGCCGTCCTGGAACGTCCACTCCAACGCCTTCTGCAACCGGGTCCAAAGTTGCGTGCCGTCGACCGTTGCGCTGGTGGACTGCACGGCCCGCGACAACATCGCTGCGCTGGGCGGCGGCGTGTACACCATGGCGGACGGCCTCTCCCTTTCGCGCTCATCCATCTCGAATTGCGTTGCAACGAGCTCTGGAGGCGGCCTCTACTCTGCGTCCGGCCGCACCACTCTGAGCAACGGCACCCTCGTCCACGGCTGCGCCGCCCCGGAGGGGCGCGCTCTAAACCTCAAGGGCGAAGTCTCCTATGCTCTCCCCGCCCCATCTGGCCGCTGGCTGCCAAACGGCCGCTGCGAAATCTTCCGCGCGGCCTGCACATACCACCCAAAGTACCAGGCGGCGCAGCAGTCTGCTTGTCTGGCCCACCGAGACGACTGCTCGCTCACCTACGAGCCTCCAAAGGGTTGGTACTGCCAGGAGCCGACGTTTGTGCAGCCCTGCAATTGGGACGACGCGCGGGGCGGCGACCCGAGCCTCCTCGGCCAGCGTCTCTACGAGCTCCCCGCGTCGCCCGTCGAGCAGGACTTCCCCTTCGCCTGCGCCGCTGGTCTCCTCGGCTCTGACGACCCCGACGAGCAGTCGAGTAGCGCTTGCGCCGGCCCCTGCCCCGCGGGGGCGTACTGCCCTCACGAAGCGACGTTCGAGCCGCTTTCGTGTACGAGCGGCCACTTCTGCCCGCCCGGGACCAGCATTCCGTTTCCTTGCGAAGCCGGGACATTCTCGAATGCCACCAGTCTCACGTCGGCAGGCGACTGCGCGGACTGCCCGCCGGGCCACGTCTGCGCCATAGGCAGCTTGGAGCCGACGCCGTGCAGGTCTGGTACCGTCGCGGCCGGCTTGCGCAACGACGTCTGCACGCTTTGCCCCGCTGGCTACTATCAGGTTTTCGCTCTCCCGCCACTTGCCCCGCCGCCTCCTGCCCCACCGCCCGCCCCACCACCACACCCTCTCCCTACCGCCCTCTCCGCCGCCCTCCTCCGCCGCCCTCCCCACCCGACCCTCTCCGCCCTCCCCACCCGACCCCCTCCGCCATCCCCACCCAGGACCAGCCAGCCAACGAGACGTGCATCCGCTGCCGGGCGGGCAGCTTCTGCCCGCAGGGCGCGTCGAACGAGCTGGCGGCAACGTGCAAGCCTGGCGAGTACGCCAACTTGACAGACGACGACGGCATCCCAGAGTGCTTTGTCTGTCCCCCGGGCCAGTCGTGCGGTGGCGGCGGCGCGCCGCCGACGGAGTGCTCGCCGGGGACGTACGCTACGGGGGGAGCAGCGGTGTGCTCCCCTTGCGATGATGGCACGTACCAGCCGTCGCCGGGCGAGTCTGGCTGCCTCGAGTGCGACAGAGGTAAATTCTGCCCTGCAGGCAGTAGCCTCGAGCTGCCGGCAAATTGCCCATCTGGCACGTTCAACAGCAACACCTCGAAACCGGTGCTCGGCCTGGACGATTGCGAGCCTTGCGCGCCTGGCTTTTTCTGCGCAGGCGGCGTCGCAGTGCCGACAAAGTGCGCGGCGGGCACGATCGCGCCATTCGAGCGGATGGAGGCATGCGACAAGTGCCCTCCGGGCACATATCAGAACGACACGGGTGCCTTGAGCTGCCGCAAGTGCGAGGGAGGGCACTACTGTGCCGAGGGCGCGTCAGCGCCACTGCCCTGTCCTGCCGGCTCCTTCTCGAACGCCACAGACCTCGGCGCGCCGGACGAGTGTACCGCTTGCCGTGCGGGCCACGCCTGCTCAGCCAGCAGCACCGAGCCGGTGCCGTGTTCGCCGGGTACTCTTGCCGCACGCGAGGGGCAGAGCATTTGTGAGAAGTGCCCTGCGGGCGAGTATCAGGACGACGGCGGCGCCACGGCGTGCAAGGCGTGTTTGCCGGGCAGCTACTGCCCACAGGGCGCGGCGGCGCCGCTCCCGTGCGAGGCTGGCAGCTACTCGAACAGGACGGACCTCGAGTCGGCGGGCGATTGTGAGGTTTGCCCACAGGGCCACGCTTGCACCACTGGCACCGTGGTTCCGCGCGCGTGCCGCGCTGGCAGCTTCTCCCTCGGCTTGGGCAACGCCGAGTGCGAGCCTTGCAAGGCGGGAACCTACCAGAGCGACGCCGGCGCTGCTGACTGCGTCCCGTGCGGGCTTGGCAGCTTCTGCCCGGTCGGCGCGTCGCTCGAGCTGCCCGCGACGTGCGAGCCGGGCACGTACGCCAACATGACGGACGGAGACGGCTTGCCAGACTGCTTCGATTGTCCGGCGGGCTCGTCGTGCCCGGGCGGCGCCGCGCCTCCGAGGCAGTGCGCGGCGGGCAGCTACGCTGCCACAGAGCGCCTCTCCGAGTGCGCCAGCTGCTCGGGTGGCACATACCAAGACGACACGGGTGGAAAGGGTTGCCACGCGTGCGTCCCTGGCAGCTATTGCAAGCCGGGTGCGGCGTCGCCGCTACCGTGCGAGGCGGGAAGCTATTCGAGCAGGACGGACCTCGAGGACGCCTCGCAGTGCACTTTCGCCGAGAAGGGCTACTATGCTACCACGGGGTCCACCAAGCCGACGCGGTGCTCGCCTGGCACTTTTGCCGCCACGGAAGGCCTCTCCGAGTGCGATAGCTGCGAGCCTGGCTCCTCCGGCGCTGGCGGCGCCTTCTGCAGCGAATGTGCAGCCGGAACATACGCCGCCAACCCTGGACAGGGCGAGTGCATCCCGTGTCCGCATCCCTTGAGCAGCAGAGGCGGCGGCGTCACCTGCTCCATCTGCAAGGCGGGCTACTACCTGCAGGACGCGAGCGTCCTTCCGGCCGTCATCTTCGAATCCCCGACCGAGCACTGCAAGCCGTGCCCGCCAAACGCCGACTGCAGCTCGCCCAACACCACTCTCGAGGCCCTCGGCGTCCCGCGCGGCTTCTGGCGCGCTTCGAACCAGACCACTGAGCTGCACAAGTGCGTCGCCTCCGAGCACTGCAGCGGCTCAGGAAGTGCGGCAAACGTGGAGCGCTCCCGCCGCCGCCTCGAGCACGGCGACGTGGGCGCTGACGCTCTCGCTGGCGCAGGCTGCGATGCGGGCCACACGGGCCCGCTCTGCGAGTGGTGCGTGAGCGACGAGCAGCACTTCAGCCGTAAGGAGAGAGGTTGCGCCGACTGCCCGACAGTGGGGCGGTTTGGCATCCTAGCAGCAGCGCTCGTCGCTCTCGCAGGGACGGCATTCCTCTCCTACCGTGCACTCAGCCGCATCGCCGTCAAGGCGCTCAGCCGCATCTTTGGCCCTGAGGTGGCGACCCGGCTAAGCCAACTTGAGGCGCGCGTCGGGTTTCAACCCAAGTTGAAGATTGTGGTCAGCTTTTACCAGGTCGCTGCGACGCTCGGCCCCGTGTACGGCGCTCGACTGCACGAGGACTTTACCAGTTGGATGAGTGTCTTCGAATTCTTCAGTTTCGACCTCCTCGGCTTGACCTACCCGGACGCTTGCATCGGCTCGATGAGCCACCGGCTGCTGCTCGCCGCTCTGTGGCCATTTGCCGTCGTTTTGCTCGGAAGCGCCGCTTTTGCCGCCCATGCGCTAGCAGTGTGGCTTTTGCTCTGGAAATCCAGTTCTGGCAGAGTAGCCGGAGCAGGAGGTCCAGTTTCTGATGAGGGCGACGGAGAAGGCGACGGTGGCCAGGACGGCGGTGGCATGTCTGGTACGCGTGGTGTCACCGCCGTCGACGCGGACGGTGACGGCATCCCCGACCGTGGTGTCGTCGCCGTCGACACGGACGGTGACGGCATCGCCGACCACATCGAGGACGTCGACGTCATCGACACAGATGGCGATGGTGAGGTCACCGTTTCGGAGCTCAACAAGCACCGCTGGCGCGAACTTGTCCGAGAGACGCGGAGCCGGATCCTGTACTTGGCGATCCTCGTTGCCTACTTCGTTCTTCCCTCCGTCTCTCGCTCCATCTTCAAGGCACGTATGTGCGAGTCGTTTGGCATCAGCGTCTTTGACGCGACCGCGCGACGCAGCTACCTCGTGGCCGACCTCGAGGTGCTCTGCCGCGCCGACGACGAGATGTACCGCGGGCTGGACGCCTACTTTTGGGCCTTCTTCGTGCTCTGGCCGGTGCTGGTCCCGCTTGTGCTCCTCGGCTTGCTGCTCTGGATCCGCCGCAACGTGCGGGCCCAGCGTGTGACAAGGCTCTCTCGCGCCTGCCGCTTCCTCTGGCGCGACTACGACGCTAGCTGCCACTACTGGGAGCTTGCCGACTTGTACCGCAAGCTCTTCCTCGCATCGCTGGTGCTCTTCATCCAGACAGACGACGGATCGTCCAAGCTGCTTCGCCTCGTCGTCGCCTCTGTCACCTCAGCCCTCTTCCTCACCGCCCTCGCCCTCGTCAAGCCTTTCAAGCGCTTCGACGACTTCTACCTCGCGTGCACCGCCAACCTGCTGCTGACCTGCTGCTTCGTCCTCGGCACCGTGGTTCAGATCTGCGAGAGCGCCGCTTACGAGGACATGTGCGACACGCTCGTGGGCTTCCAGAGCGCGTTCGGCGCGAGCGAGTTTGTCATCGTGCTCAGCGTAACGATGATCGCCGTGTCGCTTGTCCTCGTCGTCTTCAAGGCCATCAGCGCCCTCCGCGCGCCCACCATCCGGCTTCTCTCGAACAGACGCGCCCCGGTGATGGACCTGTCGAAGAAGTGCCACTTCCACGGCTTCATCAGCCACATCTGGTCCACGGGGCAAGACCAGACGCACACCATCGTTCGGCAGATGAAGCTGGTGATGCCCGACGTGAGGATCTGGCTGGATGTGGATTGCCTGGAGAACCTCGGAGCCCTCGAGGAGTCGGTCGGCGACGCCACCACCTTCCTCGTCTTTCTGTCGGTGGGCTACTTCAAAAGCCGCAACTGCCGCCGCGAGCTCTACGCGGGCCTCGCCTTGGACCGGCCCTTCATCCCGATTCACGAGGCCGATGTCGAGAAGGGCGGCGCAGCGCTCGAGGTGCTCGAGGCCGAGTGCCGCGCGAACTGCGTCGACGACGCCGGATTGGGCACCTACCCCTCCTACTCAGGGCCGGCCGAGATGGTGGCCCGTATCTTTGAAAAAGAGGACCCGATCCTGTGGGTGCGGGTGAACGCCTTCCAGCTCGAGTCGCTCAAGTCCATCGCGCTGCGCATGCTGAGACACTCCCCGTACTACATGAGGCACCCCGAAACCCTCGCCGCGGGCGTGATAGTGGCGGGGGAGGTTCCTCCGTACGCCTTTGTCGGCCCCGTCACCATCCTCGTGTGCCGCGACAACGACGGCGCCTGGTCTGTGGCGGAGGAGGTCCAGGAGGCGGCCAAGAAGGGGCGCGCGCTGGCGCCCGAGGCGGCCAAGGACGGCGTCGTGGCCATCCGCGAGGCGGACGACGCGCTCGAGAATCGCGTCGACGATTCTCATCACGTGCTCCTGCTCTACATGACGAGCCGCCTGTGGTACGACCCAGACGGCACCGTCGCGCGGCTGGTGCAGGCGGCAATGGACCGGAACATCACGATCGCGATGGTGCACGAGCAGACGCCCAACCTCGGAGGCTGCCCCTTCTCCACTTTCTTTCAAGGGCAGACGCCGCAAGTGCTGCTGCAGCCTCCCTACAGCCTCTACAACGCGCTCGCCATACCCCTCTACGGCTCGCCCGAGCACCGGAAGGTGAGCCTGCGCCACGTGCTGCGCCACATGGGAGCCGTGTCGTGCGATGCGGGACTGCTCCGGCGGAAGCTGCAGCGGCTCCGCCACTTCATGTCGGTGGCGCGGCTCGTTCGCATACGCGCTCCAGTCGAATCCCAGGAGGACATCCTGCAACGCCGAATTCGCACAGACAAGATTAATTCAAGTCGCCGGCTGAGCGAGGGCTCGGATCTGGAACAGAGTCGCCGGCAGAGCGAGGGCTCGGATCTGGAACAGAGTCGCCGGCAGAGCGAGGGCTCGGATCTGGAACAGAGTCGCCGGCAGAGCGAGGGCTCGGATCTGGAACAGAGTCGCCTGCAGAGCGAGGGCGCGGGTCCGGAACAGAGCACAATTTCGCCTTTAAGGGCCTTCCGGCCGCGGCGCCGCGGCCCGCGGCGCGAGTAGACAGTGGCAGCAGCAGCAGTGGCGGCGGTGATAGCCCCTCTATTCGACATGCGGTATGTGAGCTGTGAGCTTTGTGGGTCCGCCGCAGGCGCATTTTGTGTATACCGAGTCTCGGTGACATATGTGTGTGCATATAATAAGTGAGTTGAGAGGACTCTACCGCGATGCATTGGTGGTGCATTGGGGAGGGGCGAGCCACACACACGACTCGCGAGAGACACACAGGAGCTCAGCGGGGGTCACCAGTGTGCTACTGTGCAGTGAGCAGGGGTGTCGGGAGGAGACTTTTTCCATTTTCGGCGGTCGAAAGGATGCGCCGGCGGCGAGGGATGCGTCTTCTTGTGGGACGACCTGTCGCGTGCGCGCGAGCGGATGCGCGAGGACGACGAGGACGACGAGGTCGAGATGGCTTTAAACACAACTAGTTTTGCTCGCCGCTTCAGACGTCCCCTGACTTCTCTCATCCCACACATCCCTCTCAACATTTCTCGGCATTGGCAGCTGCAACGGCGGCGGGTCCTGTGGCGTAGTGGAATTCTTTTGTGTCTAAAATTCTTTTATATGCAGGCCCAGTGCAGGCCAGGGTTCCAACTTTTTCAACCCTTTTTTTTCCCTGGGGCTCCCCCCCCCGGAAAGATTTTCCCCGGGGCCCCCCCAGGGGGTTTCCCCCCCCAAGGGGGGGCCCCCGGGTTCGTTTTTAACGGGTCTTTTTCTGAGCAGGGGGTGGCACTTTTTTGCGGGGTATGGTATTGGGGAGGGTGGCCAACCCAAGGTTTGAGACATTCTTTACCCCCCCCCCCCCCCCCCGCGCCTGCTGGCAGACCCTGCTTGGAGGTATGGTAGGGCTAGTCTTGGGCGGTCAGGACCATAAGTCACCCCTTCAGGCCGTGCAGCAGATCCCGTACCCCGGAAAAAGTTCGAACCTTGCTGCGATGCACTTTGTCCTCTCCGCTGTCTCCGCGGCCTTCCTGCGGCCCTTAGCCCCCTCGCCGTCCAGCGCTTATTCAGTGGGAGATAGCAGTGCGCACCTGCGTGCAGTCATGCGCGGCGGCGGCGGTGGCGGCGTCAGCGTCGGCGGAGCAGTCGGCTCTCCTGTTGCCGCTCAAGTGGATGTCTGGAACTGGCGCGATGGAACTGGCAAAGGGACCTCGTTTGAGAGGCTGGTGGCAGAGGCCAAGCGTGCGCACGAGAGTCGGCAACAGGTCGAGGTGCACGTCGGGGCCGACTCGGCAGTCGACAGGGTGAGTCACACTCTACGCACTTCCGGAAGCCTGGAGACTCCTACGGCCACCCGTCCTCTCGCGCCTCCGCAGGACCGGGTCACCTTCGCCGTCGTGGTCTGCGTCGTCTCCGTCGGCCACGCCGGACGTTACTTTTACGCGCGGCGCGAGGAGTCGCTGCAGACAGTTCCGGTGCTGCAGACCCGGCTACTGCGCGAGGTGGAGCCTCACAAAGGAGCTGCTGCAGGACGTGTCTTTTCGCGCATGTCTCGCGCATGCTGACTGTAGGTCGAGCTCGCTCTCAACGCGGCGCAGGAGCTGAGCGAGAAGGCGCCTCCGCCTCCGCCTCTGGCTAGACACGTCCTCGAGGCCCGTCCCAGACACGCCCCTCTCTCGTCGGCAGGGCGTCGACGTCGTGCGCGTGCACATCGACTCGAACACGGCGCCGGGCTGCGAGTCGTCGCAGCACACAAAGATGCTGACGGGGTACGTGTCTGCGATGGGGTTCCGGCACCTCGTCAAGCCGGAGGCGTGGGCGACCTTCGTGGCGGACCGCCACTCGCGCACCAACCGGCACACGCCTCGCCCGCTGCCGGTGCCGAGGAGCGAGCGGGGACGCGCCAAGAAAGGGCGGCGCGACCGTCCGGCCGCGAGGGCGAGGTGACCGAGTCGGGGAGGGCGGTGTGGGAGGGTGTGGGTCGCCTCGGCGGCTCGGCGCATGTGACCAGTTCGAGGCATGCTCTCCCCTTCCGACATGCATGTACATGCAGACGGTGAGCGGTGTTTCTCTCGCGGTGTGTTGTGTATTGAGCCCTGTGAGCTGTGTCGTGTGCTGCTGCGCTGGAGCGTGGGGAGCGACGCGCAGTATCTGAGACTGAGTGTGTCGGAATTGTCCAACTGTCCGGCTGAGCTCTGTCTAGCGTGTATGATATTGCGGTTGTGTGTGACTGTGCATCTAGATATGTGGTGTTTCTGAGCTAGCGACAGGGTAATTTATTGTAACATGGTACATGGCGCACATGGCGTTCTCACATATGCAGCACCTGGGTGTGTGTGTGTGGAAGGCAGCTACAGCCCGTGCAGCTTGATCGCTTGAAAGACCGCCTCCGCTATCCGGTCGGAACCCGCAGGCGACGGATGCAGCGCGTCGTCAAAATGCTGCGCGCCGAGAGGCAGCGCGGCGCGCACGTCGGCGACAGCACGCTTGGAGCGCATCTGCAGCACGCCCGCCGCCACCTCGCGCAGCGCGGCCGTCCGCTCGGCGAGCTGCTCACCGCTGAAGAACTCGCCGAGGTCGGCCTCCGTGTTGCTCAGCGCGACAACGGGCACACCCGCCTCGTCGCACGCGGCGTAGAGCGCCTCGAGGTGCGTCAGGGTCGTCGCCGCGCTCGCGCTCCGCCAGAGGATGTCGTTGCAGCCGGCCATGATGACGGCGCAGCGCCACGGACCCTCGCGCAGCGAGCGGCGAAGCACCGGCAGCAGCTCCTCCGCTGTCCAACCCGAGTAGGCCCGTGCGCGTGCGTAGCGGAGCGAGTCCTTGTAGCCGCCTGCGCCGTCGCCGACGTCGTCCGCCAGCAGCGAGCCGAGGCGTATGCTGTACGGGTGGCAGAGGAGCGCGGCGTGCTCGTGACTGTTGACATTGGCCGGAAGCGTGCGCTGAGGCGCGATGGTTTTGTGAGGCCAAATGTTGTGGTAGCCCTCGGTGATCGAGTCGCCAAAGCATAGGACCGGACGCACGTGGTCGTTCAGCCTCGGCGTGCAGAGAGCCGCGAGCCAGTGAAGTAGGCTGCCGCAGCCGTGGAGGAGGCGAGAGACATGGCGTAGAACGGCAGTCCGAATGCCACCGAGCATGCCGCCGTGCCGATTCGCAAGCAGCGCTTGTGTGTATCGCTTCCACGCGCTCTTTCGTTAGAGGATGGCGAGGACCAGGGGAAAGTATCGATACGCAGCGCGCTGATGGCCGGTTCGAGGGAGGGCGCCTGGGTCTAAATTTAGTGCGTGTGAATGAACTTTAGTGATAGTTTAGTGCGCTTGAGCACTTGAGCACTGGATAGGGTCGATTCCGCATGGTACGGGACCCCTCGATCGTCTCGCCCTCCCTCACTGGTGTGTTCATTGGGGGGGGTCATAACAAACACGGTACAGGATCGAGGTGCACGCTGCCGAGGCAGTGTCGTCCCCCTAGTGCGCTATTTAGTGCGTGTTCGAGTGCGTATATAGTGCGACTTTAACGCAAATTTAGTGCAAATTTAGTGCAAATTTAGCACATATTTAGCACATATTTAGTGTGTTTTATCTCCAATTTAGCGCCACATTTAGTTCACTTTAGGTGCGGGCAGCTGCAGTACATTTAGTGTGGGTCCCGCATCTTTAGTGCGGGCACGCACCTTTAGCACGGCTTCCCGGCCACACCACAGCTAGCCAGGGCCGCGTGCTTTGCTCCTTGGCTGCCAAGAATGCACCACAGGAGATGCCTGGCCCCTGCCCTCATGACCCAAAGGCAGGCTCCCAGTGAGGCTAGATATGCCGCCCTCCAGAGCAAGATCTCCCGACTGAGCACAGGCACAGCACCGATTCCCGAGAGGAGGACCAGCACAGTTGAATGCGCCACCGCAAGCACCACCTCCGACCGCACAACCCCACCTCCGACCGCGCTTGAGGACAGAGCCGGCCTTCCTCACCTCGATGATGACCGCGTCAAACATCACCGCATCGCAGTCGCTCGCGTTGAGGCGCAGCTTGAGGTCCTCCACCTTGGTCGACGCCGGCAGGTTGAGCGTGCCCCTCGCATCTCCCTGCTGCCACAGCAGCGCCACCATCGTCTGCTCTGCCATCGCAGTAAAGTCGTTATGTTCACGCCCCGCTTCCCGGCAATCGTTTTGCCGCTCGGCGGGGCCCGGAGAAGCAACCCGGAAAGCACCGGAGGTTGATATTCAGCTGCTTTCTTCGACTTCGTTCGGTTGGGGACGGGACGGGGAACTTTTGCGAGTGGGCAGGGGACTGCAGGGGGACAGGGGGAGGGAGGCCCAGCGAGGGGCTGCGGCTGGATCCTACTGCGCGGCTGGACTAAAGACGCACTAAACCTCGCTAAATCTGGATGTAAAGTCGCACTAAATTTGCGCTAAATTTGCGCTAAATTTGCACTAAAGTTGCAATTTCTTGTTGGCTTCTAAAAATCTCTCTCTCTAAATTCGCACTAAATTCGCGCTAAAGTGCAAAACAAAAACAACTCTATTGGTATTGCTAAAAATCTCTCTCTCTAAAGTGAACATCTCTCTCTCTGTTGTGCGAGGCGTGAACCGCGCCATTCGCTCTCACCTGGCAACCCTGTCTGCACGTCTCGCGCGCGCGTGAACAGGGCTCCAGGCCCCAAATTACGTGTGAGTGTTAGAGTTGTTTGGTATTGCTAAAAAATCTCTCTCTAAAGTGCACTAAAGATGCAGTACATAAACACGTCACACCGCACTAAATTTAGACCCAGGCGCCCTCCTTCGAGACAGACTTAGGAATCCTATTCAGTTTCTTGTTGTAGGTATATTGTTGGCAAATCAAGTTTCTTGGTACGTTTGGTACGCGTGAAAAGAAAGGCAAGCGCCCGCTACCCAACGCGGCCAACCAACGCGGTGAGAAACTGCGAAGAGAGATAGGAAGTGGTGACGCCCGAGGGTGGGCGACGGCTAGCACCACACTCCTCTCCTTAAAATCCCTCGTTCTGTCCTCCCGACAGATAAATACTTTCTTTTTTTTGAGAGCGCCTTCGTTGTTAATAATACAAAAAAAAAGAAAGAAAACAGGCAACCCAAGGGAGGGATGGGAGGACGGTACGCCGCCACCACACAGGGATTTTAGGGGAGAAGTGTGGTGTTAGCCGTCGCCCACCCTCGGGCGTCTACCACTTCCTATCTCTCTCCGCAGTTTATCACCAATTCTTGCAGCGACCTTCATGCCACCTCGCATTCTTCTCACTCTCGTCGTTCTCTCTCCTGCTGTCTCTTCCCCTGACTCATCGCTCTCCTCGGCCTCGTTCTGAGACGCCGCTGTCGTCTGCCGATCTCTTGCTCTCGCTGCTTCTCTCGCCTTTCTGCGTAACTCCGCTCTCCTCTCCGCGTATTTTGGTCCCTCGAGTTTATCGAGCATTCCTCGCGCAAGGACCACATTTCTGACTCCCACTGCGAGCATATCCCGCCCTGTCATGTCGTTGCTCAGGTCCACTCTCGTTTCGAGCACTTGTACCTCAATGGTCGGTGTTGGCACTGGGGTTCCCTTCGGGTATATTGTGACAGCTGACGGCGGGATTTCCACTTTTGTTTCGTCCTCCTCGGGGTCGTCTTCCCCGGCTTCTTTGCGTTCGGCGTGGCTTACCCTCCATGCCGTGAACAGGCGCTTTATCCACTCTATATTCTTCTCTCGTTCCTCTGCCCGTGCCTTGGTCTTGTCGTTGTTTCGCACCCATGTCTGTATGGCCATCGAGGCTGCCTTCCCCACTACCTGTAGTTCACTCGTAATAATACGAGCCCAAGGTCCCTGGTAGCAGCATCACTCTTTTTTTCCAACCAACGCGGCCACAGGATATCACCCTGCAGAAACCCGTGGTCGGCACGCCGCGCAGTGCCAAGCTGACTGACGGCGAAGAATGCTCCCGCTCTCACTTCTCAACCTCGCCGTCAGCCCGGGATCGAGGAGCCTTGCCGACCGGCGCTGCTTCTGCGCCGCTGCGGCAGCCGCAGTCATCGCCACACCGCCACAAGCCGTGGCCGCGTCGCCGACAACCGCCGCTATTTATGACGCCGAGGCGTCAGCCTACGACGCCGCCTACGCCAACAGCCTGGTGAGCCGTGCGGTCGGCTTTGACTCACTTCGGAGGAGCGTGGCGACACGTGCCCACGGCGACCACGCTGGTGCGACCCGAGGCTGTTTCCGCCGACTGCCATTCAGTCTTTCCCGTCGGGTACAGGCGACGTGCTCGAGCTGGGCGTCGGCACCGGCCTCAACCTTCCCTTCTACGAGCCAGCGAGCGTCCGCACCCTAACCGGCATCGACGCCTCCTCCGGCGCGTCTCCTCCGTCACTGGCCCGCACCGCCCGTTCCGCAGAGCGAGCGGTCCTCGTCTCGTTTTCCGAGCTCCGCCGCCCCGACCCCGCACGCAGGCATGCTCGAGCTGGCGCGGCGAAGAGCCGGCGATCTGCCGCTCGGGCAAACCCCCGCCAGAGCCGCTGTGCAGGGAGTGAGGGTGGCGCGATAGGTCTCATGAGGGAGCGCCTGCTAGGCCGCGCGTGACGCTGCGCATCGCCGACGCCGCCGCGCTGCCCTTCCCCGACAGCAGCTTCGACGCCGTCGTCGACACCTTCGGCCTGTGCGTCTTTGAGGCGCGCCGCTAGAAGCGGCTCCCCGGCGTGTTGCCTAGCTGGTGTTGCCGGACCCGCGCAGCCGCACCCGCTAGGCGCCTGGCGCGGTGCTGTCCGAGGTGCGGAGGGTGCTGCGGCCGGGCGGGGAGGTGGTCCTGCTCGAGCACGACGACGGGTCTGCGTCGCCCCCGCCACGCTGCCGTCCGCTGCCCCTGCAGTCGAGGCTCGAGCTTACAGACGCTCTTCTGGCGCGTAGGCCCGTGAGCCGTGCGCTCGCCTTCACACGGGGCACTTCCGCCGTCGCGGCGACGTGCGCGTACGATCAGGATGTGGCCGCGCTAGTGACGGCCGCCGGGCTGCGGCTGAGCGAGTCCGAACCGGTGGCGGGCGGCTTCCTGCGCCGCGTGGTTGCTGGGAGAGCGCTTGAGCGTTGAGAAACGGGAGAGCCCCTCAGGGCCCTTGTGCCTTAAATTGAGCGGCGTTTCCCCCCGCCCGCGGCCTTTTTGTGTGAGAGGAACTAGTAGTAATCTTCATATCATTGAGAGACGAGACTCCAGTCTCTCCACCCTGATCGCTGATGCCATTCATGTTGGTTATTGCCAATCCCACGCGCTCTTGACGTTGCCGAGACACTACTCCCTTATATATATTTTTAACGAACTAACGCATACGTGTTCATAGACGAGAGCGTTAAAAAATCTCGAGCCGGCGAGACGATCTCGCGATACGACCCCCACCACTCATGTCGCTCCAGCCATCCCTGTCATCCAAGAGTCAGACCGGCGCCGCACCACACCGCGGCTGCGGCAAGCCACAGTGCCATCGGAGGCCGCGAGCCGTCAACCTCCCTTGCCCCTCCTCTAGTGAGGCCGCCCAGAGCAGAGGAGAGGAGGTTGCGAGGGGAGAGGCGCAGGTGGCTGGGCGTGAGGCCGAAGGCGTCGGACAGGCAGACGCCGAGGGATGCCCAGACCGCCTGCGCACCATCCGTTGTTCAGAGAGGTCAGCCATTCCAATCGCGAGGGGAAGTGACGGTCTCTCTCTCTCTCTCTGAGGCCGAGGCGGCGGTTGCGCCTGGCCCGGCAGCACTCCCGCAGTGATACGGATGACCGGCGCGAGAAGCCGTGTGCCGCCGAGCAGGGGCAGCATGTGCCTGCTCGCAGCCACGGGGATAGCAGAAGCTCACAAGCTCTCGCCCAGTAGAGGCCGGCACCTCCGTGGCAGCCGCAGCACCGAGCCAGCAAACCAGGTCATCGTCTCAAGACTGTGGGAGAGCGTTGCGACGACTTCATGAGGGGAGACGCCGCCTTGAGATTGCACCATGAACAGTAAACCTGTGGCGGCGCGGGAGTAAAGTGCGACGCGAGCTGTGGGAAGGCCTCACACCATGGTAATGGCTTGGTGCACCGAGGGCAGTAAACGCGGCAGCGCGGGAGGCCCAGCTCGCTTCCCACGTGGCCGACGCGCGGTCGACAATCGGTAGGATCCGTGCTGCATGATCTGTTATCCAGTGTCGAACCTCATTGAGCACGCTGCTCCAGCCGAACCAGACCCACAGGCTGCAGAATGGAATGCCAGCGGCGGCGCACGTATCGACGGCACCGTCGAGCTGATCGAACCAGACGACCATCACACGAGCAGAAGGGCCCGCTGCGCAGTGAGTGGACGGACGTCTTGCCCTTGTGTCGACTTGTGGCCGTGAAGTCCGCGTGTCGCTGAAAGGGGTCAAAAGACCACATAAGTGTAAAAGAGATAAAAACACGCCCCCCCCCCCCCCCCTGGTCGTCTGGCCCGCAGAGACGTGATCTGCGGCGGAAAGTTGTCCTCGTGCGACCGGCCGACGAGACAACGCGCGCGGCAGCGTTGACCGCACGGCCTCCTCGCCCAAGTACTCGCTCTCTTTTATGTCCCACCATGCAGAGCGCTCTCTCTCTCTGTTGTGCGAGGCGTGAACCGCGCCATTCGCTCTCACCTCACACCTGGCAACCCTGTCTGCACGTACGTCTCGCGCGTGAACAGGCCCCAAATGACGTGTGAGTGTTAGAGTTGTTTGGTATTGCTAAAAGTCTCTCTCTCTCTCCGACGAGCAAGCGCTCGCTGCCCATGAAGCACAGGATCTCGGTGGCTGACGGGACCCCGGGGGCACCACGGTTTCTTTTTCTCGCGATGTCCACCCCGCCGCGCCGCCGCTCGCGCCGCCTCGCCTCCTCCTCCACCGCCGCTCCCTCGCCAGACACGCCGCCATCCACCCGCCTCCTCGATCTCCCCACGGACCTCCTCGTGCGCGTCGTCTCTCGCTGCGACCCCGCCGACATCGCTCGCGTCGCGGCCGTCTCGCTCCTCTTCCACGCCTCGCTTGCGGTAGAGGGCATCCGCTTGAGGGCGCAAGAGCGCGGCCACGAGCTGCCGGTGCAGCCGGAGGACGAGAGCTGCGCCGTGCGGTGGCTGTGCTTTGCGGCGCTGCTGCGCGAGTCCAACCCGCCGGCAGGCTATCGGCACAGCGACTTCATCGACGGCGAGGGGCGGCTCTCGTCGTGCGGCTCTGCGCCGTCCTACGTTCCAGCGCTGCTCGTGCACGGCGATGGCGTGACGCGGCTCAACACGCCGACGCGCCTCCCCTCGGCGCTGGGCGGCGAGCGCGCCGTGAGCGTGTCGGTCGGAGATGCGCACAACCTCGCCCTCACTGCCGGCGGGGCCGTCTGGAGCTGGGGTTTTGGAGCCTCTGGCCGGTTGGGCCACGGTGACGAGCAGAAGCAGTGGCAGCCGACGAAGGTCGAGGCCTTTGCTGGCCAGCGCGTCGTTGCTGTGTCGGCGGGAGACAACCACAGCCTCTCCCTCGCCGCCGACGGCGCCGTCTGGAGCTGGGGCTTTGGAGGCGAAGGCCAGTTGGGCCACGGCGACGACCGCTGGCACCAGCACCTGCCCAAGAAGATCGAGGCCTTTGCTGGCCAGCGTGTCGTCGCTGTCTCGGCTGGAGAGACCCACAGCCTCGCCATCACCGCCGACGGCGCCGTCTGGAGCTGGGGCGGTGGAGGCGGTGGAGGCAGGGGCGAGCTGGGCCACGGCGACGAGCAGCGCCAGCTGCTGCCCAAGAAGATCGAGGCGTTGGCTGGCCAGCACGTCGTCGCTGTCTCGGCCGGAAATATGAGTAGCCTCGCAATGACCGCCGATGGAGAGGTCTGGAGCTGGGGCAATGGTCGCTACGGCGAGCTGGGCCACGGCGACACGCAGGACCAGCTGCTGCCGAAGAAGATCGAGGCGTGGGCTGGCCAGCGCGTCGTCACTGTGTCGGCTGGGCTGTACCACAGCCTCGCCCTCACCGCCGACGGCGGCGTCTGGAGCTGGGGCGGTGGCATCTTTGTCAGGTTGGGCCACGGTGACGAGCAGAACCAGCCGCTGCCGAAGAAGATCGAGGCGTTGGCTGGCCAGCGCGTCGTCGCTGTGTCTGCTGCACTCTCGCACAGCCTCGCCATCACCGCCGACGGCGCCGTCTTCACGTGGGGCAAGGGCGAGTACGGCTGCTTAGGCCACGGGGAGGACCTGTCCAACCAGCTGCTGCCCAAGAAGATCGAGACGTGGGCGCCGGGGCAGTGATGAGAAGGGCGAAAGGGTGCGAGGCTCTGTGTGTACACGTGCCCATTCGCCACCGCCACCGCCTTCGAACGTATCCGAGAGAGGCGAATCCGGGACTGAAGATATTTATGCACGATCCACTGTCTCCGGCACCTCCAGGCCGCGCCAGCCCCGCCCTAGGCTGTCGTGTGATCAGTGATGTGGTGGTCATCTCGCCTCATCTCGCCTCACCTCGCCTCATCTCGCCTCATCACGCGCCATTTTTTCTAAATCTAGACCACTCCGAGACCGACCCAAGACCGACCCGAGACCCGAGATCGACCCGAGATCGACCCGAGATCGACCCGAGATCGACCCGAGATCGACCCGAGATCGACCCGAGATCGGCACGAGCGATCAACCCAACAATGCCCCAGAGCCCCCTCCGGGGGGACCCCCCCTCACCCCGAGTGTCCGTGTCCTTCGCGAGTCACCGATGGGGAGCGGGGGGGGGTGCGAGATGCACAGGGGAGGCTGGGGAGGGGGGGGTCCACTCTGAAGACTGCCGACCGCGGGGGGGTTTTGTCCCACAGGGTTTTACCCTCCGCGTGAGGATCGGCGCGGCGAGGGGGTAGGTTCGAATTCGCCGCGCAACATTTCACCCCCACAGGACCCCGCCCACCCCCCCTCATGGTCCCACCTAGCACCCCAATGAGCCTTCGCACCCTCTCCTTGCGTGGTGTCCCCCACTATGTGTCGCCGTTATCGGGGCACGCTATCCTGTGCAGTCAGGGCAAGTGGGGGCGGGGGGCACTCCCACCGACGTATGTATCTGTGGTGACTGTCCCTAGTCTCGGAGGGGGGCTTGAAGCTAAGAATATTTTATTTTTTTTTTCAGTGATGTGGTGGTGGGCTGGTGCCCACTGCCCGCGACGCGAGAACCCATGTGCAAGCCTCGACAAGCCCTCGACCGCAGAGAGATGGACGTCGAGCTTGCCAGCTTCGAGGTGGCAGCAGGCAGGTGTGCGAGGTGGCACGCGCGACGCGCTGGCGCTGCTCGTGCATGCTGCGTCCTGAGTGTGGAGAGGCGGCGTCTAGAATATATTAAAGGATAATAAAGAGGCGCGAGCGTGTGTGCGACCGCGACACCAGCCCCGGGTCCATATTAGACCGGCAATCCCCAAGCACCTGCTCGCCCGAATATCGAACCCCGCAGCCCACTACAGCACAGCGCGGCGCAAGAGTCATGCCATGCCGGTCTCGAGAGGCACACACCCGCCCTGTGCGCTGTGCCTCCTCACGCCCTCTCCCCCCAGGCCCAAGCATTGCACATAAGTTAAGACAGCCATGCGTGTCTCATCCCCAAAGCCGCAAGAGCAGCCGGCGCGAGGGCGGGCGCCAATGTGCCGCGTCCGCCCTGCGCCGAGTCGTTGGTACATCGCACTAAGAGCGCTCCGGCGCCTCCTCGCCGGCGCGGCCTGCGATCTCGCCCCCCCCCGCCGCCGCTGCCGCCGCCCGCCCGCCCGGAGCCACGCAGGCTGTGTGACGCAGGCTGGCCTGCCGGCGAGCCGGACGCGGCGGAGGCGGCTCGCCCGCGCGTGCGAGCCGGCTAGGTGAGGCTGGCTGCCTCCGCCTCCTCCGTCAGAATGGCAGCCACTGCTGGCGGGTCGCCGAGCGCGGCCTCGCCAAGCCCAGACACTATCTCGTCGACGAGCTCCTTCCCCGCCCCCTCCGCCGCGCCCTCGCCGCCCGCCGCGGCATCCGCCGCGCCGTTGGCGGCGGGAGGCGTCGGCAGGGCCTCCACCGGCTCCACGACAAACTCGACGCTGACGACGCCGAGCCTGCGGAGGCAGTCGCGAGGTCTCGAGGTGGCGAAGGAGGGAGGAGGAGGGTAGGCGGGAGGAGAGGAAGGGCGGGTGGAGGGTGCGGGGGGCGCGCCTGCTGGCTGCGGTCGGCTGAGCGCCGCCCTCGGCGCTGCCCGCCTCTCCTCCCTCCTCGCCCTCGCCCTCGCCCTCCTCGAGCGCCTGGGGACAGGGGCGCGAGGGCGTGCTCAGCGGGGCCAAGCGGCGCGTCTGGCCCCGCGTCTCTGCCCCCGAGCGCCGCCTCTGGACCCGCACACGACGTCTGGCCTCTCAGCCCCGCGCCTCCCCCTCCCCCCCCCGGCTCACCTCCTTCGCCGCGCACGCCGCACTGACGGAGGCGAAGTCGACCTGGAGGATCTCCCCGCCCTCCCCGCCCGCCTCCGCCTCCCCGACGCAGACCAGCGCCTCCGCCTTGCCCAGCGCCGCCTTGACCTCGCTCTCGCTCGGGGCGGCGGCGCGGAAGCGGAGGCGCAGCTTGCGCCGCGCGCCACCCTCGTACTGCTCCAGCTGCTCGCCGGTGGGCGCGCGCGCCTTCGCGTAGTTTGCGGTGAGCCGCTTGCCGTTGAGCAGCAGCCCTCGCCCCTCGTCGCTCGAGAGGTGCTCGAGGACGGCCACGGCGACGTCCTACAAGGGCGGAAGAGGGGCGGAGGGTCGAGGGAATGGCCGAGGAAGGGCCGAGGAAGGGCCGAGGCCGGCGGCGGCGCCGGCGGCGGCGGCGGTGGCGGCGGCGGCGGTGGGGGGGGGTGGAGGAGGGTGTGGCGGTGGAGGAGGGTGTGGCGGTGGTGGCGGTGGTGGGGGTGGAGGAGGGTGTGGCGGTGGAGGAGGTGTGGCGCGGAGGTTTGGTGCGGTGCGGCGGCCTCCAGGAAAAAGTTGATGAAGGCGCAGCTCTTCGGCCGCACGAGCCGCATCGACTCGACGACGCCGTACCGCTCGACGAGCGACGCCAGCTCGGCCAGCCCTGCAGAGTCGGGCAGAGAGCCGAAGTAGAGCCCTCTCGACCGGGTGGGGATCGAGGCGGCGTAGCTGCTCCCTCCGTAGCTGCTCGGCCCTCCCCTCCCGCCACCGAAGAAGCCCCGCCCGCGCCCGCCGCCCCACCCGCGCCCCTTCGCCGGCCTCTCAAAGTAAGCGCCTCCGTGCCACGGCGGAGGCCGCCCGTTGCGCGCGCGCATGCAATTCTGCTGCGAGGAGGTGAAGTTGATGAGCAGCGGCTTGCCCGAGCCGGGCACGCCCGACGCCGCCTCGGCCGCCGCCGCCTCTGCAAACGGCGCCGGCCTCGCCCGCCCGTGCAGCCGCTCGCGCGCTTGGATGGCGGAGGCGACGCAGGTGTAGTTAGCAAACGCGGCCCGCTTCTTGGGCACCATCCGAACGGACTCGAGCTCGCCGTACGGGGAGAAGACCGCGGTGAGCGCCGCCTCCGACGCGCCCTCGGGCACGTTGCACACGTAGATGGAGCGGGTTGCTCCCGTGCGGATTGCCTGGGGGGGGAGGGGGAGGAGGGGGCGGGGGGGCTTGTCGCTGGCTCATGCGGGCTGTCGCTGTCTCTCCCTCCCTCCGGCCGATCTCCGGCGCCTGCATCAGGTCGTTCGGCACGGGCCGCGCCTTGCCCCACTGCAGCAGAGTCGGCTTGCCGCGCAGAGGGACCTGAGGCGACGGGGCGAAGACGTGTCGGACGCGTCGCGGATGGCGCGTCGGTGTCTGCTGCGCGCGGCAGTGGCAGAGTTCAACGCCGTGTCGTGGACGTGTCCTGGCTGTGGCGTGGCTGTGGCGTGGCCGGCCGTGGGAAGGAGGTAGGCTGCTGGCCCAGGGAGGGATGCCAAGAAGAGCCATAACTAATGAGAAGAAGCAGAAGACGAGCGCCTGCTGGCCGGTGGAGGCCATCAGCTGCAGTGCGTCTGCCGGGTCGACGAAGTTGACGAAGCCGTGCCGCTTGTCGGGGATGATCTTGACTGACTCGAGCGGGCCGTACTCGCCTGCTCGGGGGGACGAGGCGTATATACTATATATATATATATAACTCGCCTGCTCGGAGGGAGGAGGCGGGGCGTGGGAGGCGGCGCGTGGGAGGCGGGGCGTGGAAGGCGGCGAGGGCGGTGGCGGGAGGGCGAGGGTGGCGAGGGCGGCGGCGGCGGCGGCGGCGGTGGCGAGGGCGGAGGCGGTGTGGGCGGCGTTGGCGAGGGCGGCGTTGGCGAGGGCGAGGGCGGCGAGGGCGGCGGTGGCGTGGGCGGTGGTTGTGACGGTGTGCAAGCGATGCGTGTACGGTTCCGCATCTAGCGTCGCGCCGACGGCCGAGCAGAGCTCCTCGTAGGAGATGTTTGGCGGCTGAGGAGGGCGGCACGGGGAGGGGGTGGGTGGGTGGGTGGGTGGGGGGGAGGCGAGCGGGCGAGGAGGGAGAGGGCGGCGGCCGCCGCCGCAGAGAGGGCGTGTCTGTGGGGTCGTCGGGCGGCGGCAGGCCGTATGGGTGCGAGTGGACAGCGCCGTGGGGGAAAGGGTGCCGCAAGAGTGTGGCATTCAAACAGAGCCCCGGTGTGGCGGGGTCGGCGCGCCAGCATCGAGATGAAGACGGCCCGCGAGTGGGAGAGCGGCAGCCCCCCCAGTCCGCCCGGCAGCCCTCCTCCCAGCCCGCCGCCCCCGATCCCGCTCAGCCCTCCCGCGCCGCCCAGACCTCCGAGCCCGCCGCCGCCCCTTCCGTCGCCAAGCCGCGACCCTCCTCCCAGGGGATTGGCGCCGAGGGGGCCGGGCCAGCGGCCGACGCCGCCCATGCCGAGCATGCCACCGTCAGCCGGCCGCATCGCGCCGTACTCGCCCCCGAGCGCGAACTCGCCCGCGAGGCCGCGGTAGTCGGGGTAGTCGGGCACGGGAGCGCCATACGCACCCATCCCGCCTCCCATCCCTCCGCCGACGCCGCCGCCTCCCATGCCGCCGCCGAGGCCTCCGCCGCCCATCGCGACGGGCCCCATCGGCGCGAAGGCAAGCCCGCCCGCGCCGCCCGCGTACGCGCCGAGGTGCGGAGGCCTGCCGATGCCAGGAGCGCCGCCGCCACCACCCGACATTGGGCGGCCCAAGCCAGCCCCCATGCGAGGAGGGAGCGCCATCGCGCCGAAGCTGGAGGCGGGGTTGGGGACGGGCGGCTGCAGCGGTGACATCGGACCGCTGCTGCCCGGGCTCCCCACCCCACTCGCGCGAATGCCCATCGGCGCTGCGCCGCCAAAGCCGGCCGCGGAGGAGCCGCCACCGCCACCAATGCCGCCGATGGGGGTGGAGAGAGAGGGGTCTCTCTCTCCTCCGAGACTGCGGTAGTCCTGTTTTGAGAAGGCGCCAAAGGCGTCCATCGCGTCTTGTTGCACACCGCGCCTTTACTTACCTGCCTCAGCTGCGGCCGGTGCGTTTTGGGGAGTGACTCTTCACAAAAACAGAACAAACGTGAACCGCGCCATTCGCTCTCACCTGGCAACCCTGTCTGCACGTCTCGCGCGCGCGTGGACAGGGCTCCAGGCCCCATATGACGTGTGAGTGTTAGAGTTGTTTGGTATTGCTAAAAATCTCTCTCAAAAACAGAAGCACGGCCTCTCTCAAGTGCTCTCGAGGTTCTCGAGGTGGATATCCTTTGGCCGCGTTGGGTAGCACGCCCTGGATGTGAGGCTAATGACTGCACTCCAAGTGCTCCAAGTGCCCAAGACGCACAAGCTCAGACAGTCGAGAAAGGGGTCGACAGCAACGACAGTCAGAAGTCAGCGCTGGGTCCCAGGGCGAATGCGATGACGGCCTCTAGTGTGAGCTCTAGCTAGTGAGCTCTTCACACTCCTCTTGCTGGCAGCAGCTCTGGTGCTCTGCCCACACGCAGCCGCAGCTGGCACAGGCGGCCAACGCCCTCCCTTCCTCTGTCTTGAGCACTTGAGCACGGACGGGATAGGGTCGATTCCGCGTGGTACGGGACCCCTCGATCGTCTCGGCAGAGAATCCCAAAGCTCTCGGCTGACGCCGGATCGACGCCGCTGCTGCGGAGCCCAGCACACACGCCGAGCGAGCCGTTGGTGGATGCGGAGGCGGCCAGCGCGTCGGCGTCGATCTGGGAAGAGGCGAGCGGCATTGCCTCGAGCGTGGTAGCGACGCTCCGCTGCGCGACGCACACGCCACAAGGGTTTTTGCCCCAAGGGACTCGGTTTCGGGTTTGGTCAGGGTTTGGTTTGGGGCGAGTGCGGTACGGAAATGGACCGAGAAGGACTAAAACCGAAGACAGAGAGGGGGGCAAAAGACGCCGACGTGTTCCGTCGCTCCGCCTGCCTCGCTCCTGCCTCGCTCCTGGCCTCGCTCTACATCCTCTACATCCACGGCCCTCTACAACAAACTCTGCAGCAAAATCGCGCTCTACATCGCTCTACAAGTACAACGGAGGCGCATCGTCACGCGGCGGATGTAGAGCTCTACAGCTCTACAGCGCTCTCCAGCGCTCTACATCTCTACAGCTCTACAGCGCTCTACACTCTACATCCTCTACACCCTCCCTCAGCCGTTCATCGCGCTGCGGCCAGTCTCAGCACCGCCCAGCGAGCGCGTGGGCGTGTGCCGTGCGTGGCCGGCGTGACAACTCTGGACTCTGGTACTCGAGTAGCGCTCCTTCAAATAATTCGCGCCAGCCACTCGCCCGCATCTAACGGAGCGTGTCAACACCTCCCGAGTTAACACGTTTGAACACCTCTACGGCTGTGGTGTTAACCGTTAAAGTTTGAACACCGTGTTAACGTTAATCCACCAGCCCTGGTTGGGAGACTTTTGCGTTTTGGCACTTTGGAGCGATTTTTGGCATCCGCCGTCTAGCCGTGTGGTCAAAATATTCTCAATATCGACCCAACGCAAAAGTCTAAGGTAGGTATTGCAGAACAGCCCCTCAGATACTCTACCTTGGTATGCATGTGACATATGGCTGCGCGTTCCAAAGCGAAAACGATTGACGATATTCTCGACGTTGTACGTACTTTTAGCTTACTGGGAGAAAAGAGAGAGGGGGTTGTGCTCTCTAGGCCCCTAGGGGCCCTACGCGCGGCGTGAGAGCTCTCTCACGTTGTAAGGTCCAGTGTGGTTTGCTGACAGAGAGGCGGCACAGAGGTATATATAGAGGAGAGACGGGGAGGAAGAAGAAATTCGCCACAGACTTGTTTTGCCTGCTCCGCTGCTCCCGGCGGGCCAGATCAGTGCTGCATGCCGGCCATCCTGCGCACGAGACGCCAGTGCAAGTCGAGCGAAGACGTGGCCTGTGCCATGCGAAGCACGGCCGTCTCGCTTGGCGCTGCACAGGCCGTGCACACGCAGCTGAAAGGTGGCAATTCGCACAAGCTGCTGCGCTCAGCAGAGGCCCTGACGAGCTCACTCTCGGCGGTGCTACCCAGCTTTCACGGCATGTCTACAACGCGTGTAAGCTCTCCTGCTGCCTCCACTCTGAAGAACAGTCTCAGCGCAGCTTTAGTGATTGCCGGCCACGCGCGACACGCGTGCATTCCGTCGTGCGCTCAGGGTCTCGCAGCGCAGGTGGCGCTGTGCAGGCGTCGTTTTGCAGTTTGCGATGTTTTCCTCGTTATCTGGGATGCGATCGACGGGAGCACATGGCTGGATCGTGAGCAGCGTCTGCATGCACCGGCGCTCACTGAAGAGTGTCACACGCGCTTACTTGAGCTCTTAGCTCCCGTTGGTGTGCGCGTGCGAAACGCCTCGGCGCAAGTGCCTCTTTGTTCAGGTACGCACCTCAGAAAGTTCTGGCCAGGCACCACGGTCTGCATTGATGCGGTGCAGCTCATGCGACGCAGCATCGACATAGGGTTGGGCATGGCGTCCCGCCGCGGCGTGCAATACGATGTGGCGGTCCGCATGCGCCCTGACTCAATCGCGCCAACATCGTGCCGATACGGAGCGTCGATGAACGATAGCCTCCGGCGCCCAGTCGACAGCTGCTTCGGAACCGAGGGGCGGTGGGATCAGCTGGCACGTGTTGCGACCGACGAGGTCTATCGTGATCACCTCAAACTGGCGTTCTGGCCGCGCACCGCGTTCGTTGGGGGCGACAACTGCTTTGCAGCGAGGTTCAGTTCCTTGCGCCGACTCGTCGATGAGTGGAATACGGTGCTGCGCCAGGTCGCCACGCGCGGCGAGCTGCCTTTCGAGGGACCGGCGCCGCCAGACTGCCACGATACCACAAAGCGACGTGGTCAGTCGAACGCCTCAGACGATTACTGCTGGCCGTGGTCGGGGCACCCAGAGCTTGCCCTTGAACTGGCAGCGTCGCGATTAAGCCTGCGACTTTGGAGGTGGTCGGACTCGAAGAAAGTGTTTGCTCAGCAAGAGCTGCTGCCATGCCCGAAGACCAGCTCAAGGTGCTGACTCTTTCACCGCTGACACCACCAGAATTCCTTCAGGCACTCGACGGGACGCAAGTAAGGAGGGGAGGCGGCGCAACCGCACGCTACTCGAGCTTGCTGGCGGTCGCTCAGGCGAGTGGCAGTCGCCGGTGCGGGAAGACCTAAGGTGTGTGTGGTGTGTTCGCCGGCCGAGCCTGCACCGGGTCCCCTCAAGCGCGCCCTCACATCGAGGTTTTCGACTGCTGCCTTAATCAACTGTTTTTTTTATAAAGCTGCCCCCCTGAGTCCCTCAGGAAGTGGGCTCTGTGAAACGCTCCAGAGTGACGCGATTTCATCTGACGAAGAAAAGAAGAGCCAGGAGTCTCCCTCGTCTTCCCCAGATGAGGGGGAGGGGGGGCGCTTGGTCACCGTCCATGGTGTGGGGGGGTCCCGGTGCATGAGGATGGAGCACTCGTCGCCGCCCTTGAACCCATTAGCGCGGGATGGAGCAAAGTGACCCCGTACCTGGAGAGCATCCACATAAGCATTCAAGCGCCAGGGGATCCCCCTGAAGTCCTTCTTGGCACTCTTCTTTGCCTCATCCGTGAGTTGGTTTTGGACAACCTCGTCGATACAGCTCTTCCAAAAGTTGAATCGTGATTGCTCATCCGGGAATCGTTCCTTGGCCTTTTTCTGGAATTCTGAGAAATCCACACCCCACGGAAGGTCCAGTCCGTGAAGGATTTTTTCGCCAAGCGACAGCTTCTTGAGCGCGGAGCCAACGAAAGTCAAGCGTCTACATAGCGGGTTGCCATTGATATCCTCACCGGCAAAGGTAAATGCCCCAGAGATGACTTGATCGTCGGTCGCATTCGGGCAACATGCGATCAGCTGCTCGGGGGACAAGGCATCTGACCAGTGGCCCTCCGGATTGGTCTCGAGATACTCACGGACCTCGGTTTCCCGGTCGATGAAGCGGTGAGGGTTGGGGGCGGGAGGGTGGTCGCGCTTCCTCTTCCTGTTGGTGGCAGGGAGCTTATTCTTGGCAAGGCCGAGAATCCGGTCGCCCGAATCCTCGATCTGCAACATCTGCAACACCGCCTCATCCACAGTGCTCTGTGAGATAGGGCTGAGAAGGCCCAGATGAAGCTCTCCAATGTCCAGCAATGGAGGGACCTTGATGGTGAGGTCCGAGAGGTTCGGGACGTCCGCCTCATTGAGCGGGAAGGGCGTCGATGTTGGTGACGTCGGTGACGTCGGCATTTCCCCGTATCCCATGGCGTGTGCAGAGAAGAGAGGAGGGAGAGGAGTCAAGTCGAGGTCAGAAAGCCAGCAGAAAGCTCTGTGGTGAGGTAGGGAAGCGCATCAGCGCACTGCTCACGGTCAGAGATCATGGTGTCTGCCATCGTCGAGCCTGTGTGGATGTGGAGTGTGGTGGTCAAGTAGAAAAAAACTGGGTGGGTTTTGAGCAGGCGGACATCGCTTCCAGGGAGGGGGGCGCACTTCTGCTCACACCACATGCTAGGGGGGGGGTCCGACCCCCCCCAGAGGCTTCACCACATGCTGGGGGGGGGGTCCCGCCCCCCCCAGCACCTTCACCACATGCTAGGGGGGGGGTCGTGGCCGAGGACCCCCCCAGAGACTCGTGGTCAGACCCTCCGGGCCCTTGATTTTACGCCTCATTTCGCAGCATTTTCGAGGGGAAAATCATCTTTTGGAGCTACATTAGCCTTGAGACTGGTCAGATTCTCCAAGATATTGGTCTTTCAGCCACGATTTCACAATTTTGGGGGCAAAATCGGCTCTCTGGCGGCTATTCCTAGCCCACGAACTGCTGGGGGGTGCCCACCACATGCTAGGGGGGGGTCCGACCCCCCCAGAGGCTTCACCACATGCTAGGGGGGGGGTCCCGACCCCCCCAGCGCCTTCACCACATGCTAGGGGTGGGGTGGGGCGTGAGCAGAAGTGCGCCCCCCTCCCTGGAAGCGATGTCCGCCTGCTCTTTTTTGGGACTTGACTAAGTACAAAAAAAATACTTGAGTACAATCCATTCCTGCGCGCAATCGGGGAAGAAGAAGAAGAAAGCACAGAAGATCCTTCCACAAAGCTTAATTCGGGCTTCATGTTAGCACGCGCCGAAGCGCGGCTTCTCTTTGCAGAGGTCGCTTCGCGGTTGCATCGCCGCCTCCTTCAGCCTCCTCAGGGTGCTCAATGAGGCAAACCGTGCCACAGTTTGCACGTCTGCCCGCGGCGAGAAAAAAAAACAGGACACAAAACGTAAAGAGAGCTGTCGCGCGCGGCTCCCCCCGTGCCTGCAATCTCTTAAATGACAATTTGAGCCCCCCAAACCTGCTCATTTCTTAAAAGCCGAGCCTGTCTGCTGCGAGACAGAGTTCTTTTGTTTAAATCAAAGAGATATATTTCCCACTTTCCGCACAACTGTGGCACCCTGTTAAGAGGGTAGGACTCTGACCTGTTCCGACCTTGATCAGACCGAAGCTGAATACAGACCTGTTCAGACCGTCATCACTTTGATCATGGTCGGATCACGGTCGGATCAGGGGCGGAACATGGTCTGGAAATCCCCTAGGTGCCGCCGCCGCTGACCGCTGTTCGAGTACGGTCGGATCAGGTCGGATCACGGTCGGAACAGGGTCGGGGTGTGTCGGAGTGTTCACGGCCGATTCACAGTCACGTCGCTCGCTCTCGCGTGCGTCCCCTGACGTCTCGTCTGCGACCTACTCTGACCGCCGCCACGCCTCTCGGCATGGACGCTGCCGGCGGCGACGAGCTGCCGCTGGGCGCGGAGGCGGTGGCCGAGGCGGAGGCGGTGGCCGAGGCGGAGGCGGCGGCCGAGGCGGAGGCGGCGGCCGAGGCGCCTGCGGCGGCGACCGAGGTGGTTGAGGAGGAGGCGGAGGAGGCGGCGGAGGCCGCGGCTCCGGAGTCGGCGGCGCGGCCGGAGAATGCGCTGGAGGCGGACACGTCGCCATCACCAGGGCATTCGCCGGATGCGGAGGCGGCTGAGGAGGGAAGAGACAAGCCGGCCGAGACGACGGCGGCGGCCGAGCCGCCTCAGGCAGGAGAGCCGCCGGCTGTGCAGCAGGTGCTTGATAGTGCCCGGCCATGCCGTTCCAGAAGCGGGAGTGGCGCCCGCGATCGACTATCTTTATGTACCCGTCAAGCGCACGGACGAGCTCGGACCACTGCCACCACCTGCCCTCAAAACACACATGCCAGGCACGCCCCAGGCCAAGCCTCGGCGCCTCCCCGCCCGGTGATGGGCCGGCGTCTGGCTCGCCAATGACGGGCGCAGGGCCGCCAGCACCGACCTCATTGGCAGGCTCCTCTCCTTCGCCGCCAACGCCCATGACGCTGGTCTCCAGGTCCACAGTTGGAATTAGCCCGAGCAGCGCCTCGGCTGCGTCAATGTGGCGGTGGCGTTCCGCCTCGTCTACAATCATCTCGGCCGCGGCACGGAGGAGTATGGACGGGCCGGAGGCATCGTCGTCTTCGCCGTCGAGTGTTGTCTCCGTTGCGGCCGGGGCGACCGGGGCCTGGGCCGGGGCCGCTTCTTCGAACATGGTCCGATCACGGAAGGAACATAGGTTCGAGCATGGTCGGAACATGGGCTGATCACGAAAGGATCAAGGTCCGGAAATAGGGCCGTCACCACGGGCCCCATCTGTTCCGACCGTGATCGGACCTTGATCCGACCGTAATCAAAGTGATGACGGTCTGAACAGGTCTGTACTCACGTATGGTCTGATCACAGTCGGATCAAGGTCGGAACAGGTCAGAGTCCTACCCTCTTCCTGTTACCAGGTGAAGCTCTCGACTCGTCCACCTTGCTCTTGACTATGCCGACCTCAAACCACCAGCGCCAGCAACGACGTGCCGCGGCTCGCCGCGCATCTGTTGCGACCGACGACGTGCCCGACGCCGTCCCGCGGCCGCCAGGAAGAGGCCCGCGCAACCACTTCTGGGACCCGCGGCCGCCGGGCGTGGGGCGGCACAACGAGTCGAACGAACCGAACCAGCGCAGAGCGGCGCGTCTCGCGAGCGCCCGCGGCCGCCACGCCGACGCCGTCCGCGGCCGACGGTGGTCGCGAATCAACGCGGCGCGGTGCAACGAGGCCAAGTCCTTCCAGGCTCCCGCCAGCAGCGCCTCGTGGCGTGGGCTGCACGGCCCTTCGAGACGGCCCGGGGGGCGGTGAGAGACCTCTCCCGCCGGCATGGCGCACTATATCACCCGTAGAGGCCTCTCTATAGTCGCCTTTTGGCACCTCCTCTCTCCACGCCGCCGATTAGACCTCGCCGCATCGCATCGCCCCCTTCCCTGCCCCGTCGCCCTCCTGAGCTCTCCCTCCTTCGCTCCAGCCATGCACAGGACTGGACCATTGGCCCGCGTGCCAGGCGTCCGGGACGGCCGGGTATCGGCTCCGTACTTTGAGCCCTCTTGGGCCACCCTCGCGTCCACCGGCCGGCAGAGCACCGCTTGGGCGACTCAGACGGCCCGCCCGACCAGCGCGTTCGATCGTACCGCCCCCACAGCGTCAGTGGCGGGCTGGGGGGGGCAGGCGGCGTCCGCGCAGCCCCTCGTGGGGGTGCCCACCGCTCTCCTCTCACCGCTCCCCCCCGCCCGTGGCACCCCACACACTCGTCCCTCCTCAGGGGCGCAAGGCGGCACGGCACGTTCAGCGCTTGCCTCGGCCCACCTCGCCTTCACGCCCGCCACCGCGACCAAGGAGGTGGCCTCGGCGGCCCAGATGAAGCCCGTGCGGCTCGTTTGGGAGCCGCATGCCGTCCCTCTCTCGCCGGCGCTGCTCACCACGCCCAAGCCTACGCCGAGGAACCCGGCGCGCCCGTCGCTCACGAGCTGGTGGCTCGCATCGACCGAGCAGTCCAGCTTCCTCACGCCCTGCCCACGATCAAATTCGAGACGACCAACATCCGACCACAAAAAAGGCCCGCGCGTGCTGCGCGGGCCCGGCGAGCGACTAGCGAGCCAACCTGCTAGTTCGCATGATCTTCGCCATCGCTTTGCTTCCCGCGGCAGTGCTGAAGCCATTGCTGCCACTAATAGTGCTCCCTGCACCACACGCCGTGCCGGCTGCTCCGCTCGCCGCCGCCTCCGCGCTGCCGTCGCCCTTGCTGCTCGCCGGCCTCGTCGAGAACCTCAACCTCAACACAGACGCAACCGACTACTACTACGCCTTCCTCGCGGTGCTCGCTGTGGGATACGGCGCCAAGCAGGCGCTTGCGTCCGTCTTTGAGGCCGCGACCGCCGCCGATGCCCTCGTGGAGGAGAAGGGACGCGCAGGAGCCGCGCTGGCCAACAAGCTAGACGCCGACCGCCGCAAGGCGAGAGTGGCGAGGAAGCGGGCGGATCAGCGCGAGGCGGAGCCTGCGACGGCGGCGCGACTGGAGGCGGAGAAGAAGATGCGCGACCAGAAGCGCGCGGGATGGCGCACGTGGATGCTGAAGCCGGACGAGGAGTGAGATGCGGAGCTCAGCTCTCACGTGGTGCTGGTGGAGTCGTGGAGATCGATGGATGAGAGGCCGTACAGTCAAGCGCGCGCGCAGCAGTAGAAGAAGTGGTTGCAAAACACGTACACACACACAATTTTTGGCGCGCACAAGCGCGCGGGCCGGCCTCTCGCCTCTGGCGACTGGCCTCTCTCGCGTCTCGGCACTCGGGTCCCGCAAAACCAAAAAAGAGCCGCCTTTTCACGAGACTCGGCTCAGGCGGCAAGGGCAACCCGCCGGCGCCCGGGTTGGCAAAGCCGTCGGCCAACAGCGCCGACGGAATGGCCTGGCTCGTCACCGTACGCCGCGGCCAGCTCGGCCAGGACGGGCCCCATCGTCCTCAACGCTCGGCGGAGACCGCACCTCACGAGGTGGCGTGCGCCGCGACCAGCTCGCCGATCCGCGCGTAGAGCTCCTCCGGGATCTCAATCGGCCGCCCCTACAGCAGGGCCACAAGACGGCCGGCGTCAGGCGAGATCGACCACCCGCTGCCCCCGCCCTCTCTCCAGACTCACCGCCGCCACGCGAGAGCGGTGCTCCCGCCTCCGGTCTCCCGGCAGGCGCGCGTCGGCGGCGCCTCCCAGCAGCGCCTGCGGCATGCGAGGGGTGGGGTGGGTCATGAGGGCGGGAGGGCGGGGGAGAGCAACGGAGAGCGAGAGAGGGGAGAGCGAGAGAGGGGAGAGCGAGAGAGGGGAGAGAGGAAGGAGGGCGCGCGCCAGGAAGAGCTGCTCGCCTGGAAGTGTCTAGGAAGTGTCTAGGAGGTGTCTCGGAGGTGTCTGGGAAGTGTCTGGGAAGTGTCTAGGAAGTGCCTGGAAGAGCTGCTCGCCCTGCTCTGCCGCGCTCCCCTCCTCCCGCAGGTTGGCAGGGTCGATGGCGAGCACGAACGTCCCTCGCGAGTAGGTGTCGAAGGGAGCGCCCTCTGGCTGGCCGACGGCGAGGTCGCTGCCAAAGAGCGCCTAATTAATCAGCTGATTAATTAATAATTAACTAGTTGATTAATGAGGTCGCTGCTGGAGAGCGCCGCAGAGAGCAGCTCGATCATCGCGGCGAGGTTGGCGCCCTTGTGCCTCCCGAACGGCAGCTGCGCGCCCGCGAGGATGGCGGCCGGGTCCGAGCTCAGCTCGCCGGACGGACCGACGCCCACCTGTCGACCAGCCCCGCCAGCTCAGCAGGGTCGCAGCTCAACCCGCCGCCGGACGGGCCCGGCGCCCCCAAACCTCGCCAGGCGGCAGCGGACGCCCGTCCCGCTGGTGCACCTCAATCTCGCCGCGAGCCATCACGCTCGACGCCTGGTCCCAGACGTACGGCGGCAGGCCGCCCGCGCGCGGCCAGCCGAACGCCATCGGGTTCGTCCCGAAGACGCGGCGGGCGCTGCCCGGCGCCGCGGCCACGTACGGCGGGGAGTTGTGGCAGACGATGGAGACGACGCCTGCCGAGGAGGCTCGGGCGGCTGTGCGGTACCTTGGGACGAGGAGAGGGGAGAGGAGAGGAGCGGAGAGGAGAGGAGAGGAGAGGAGAGGAGCGGAGAGGAGAGGAGAGGAGCGGCTGCCCTGCATCGCGAGCTGCTCGGCTGGGTACCACATGGCGCCGGACATGCCGCGCGCGTTGGCCACGCCCATCATCGCCACGCCTAGCGAGCGACGCGCGCCCTCACCTGACGAGGCATCGAGGCCCTGGCCGCGCCGCATATCACCCACACCGTGCGTCCTCGCCCTGCTGACCAGCTCTGCCAGGCCCGCCGCCTCGGCAGCCTGCGCAAAGCCGCCCCGCGCGTCGACGCGCACCACCGCCGGCAGCGGGCTGCTCACCACCGGCACCGCGCGTGCGTCGACCCTCCCTCCAGCGCAACCCTCGAGGAAGGCTGGCAGCCGGAAGAGGCCGTGCGAGCTGCAGCCGTCCTCCTCGGCGGCGCGCAGCATGTCGGCGATGGCAGACGCCTGGAGGTGCGAGGCGCCGCACGCGAGGAGCGACGACTGGGCGAGCTCGCGGACCTGTTGAGCCGTGAGCTTACGGAGGGCCATTCGCACACCCCCCACCCAGGGTGGGACGAGCGCGGGACAAGCGGCCATTTCTTTTTTAGTGTCCGAGTCGGAAGGGCACGGCTTGAACGCCGCCTGCGCCTCTGGGCCGTGAGGCACGTCTCTGCTTGTGACGAGCTCGGTCGCCAGCGGATTGCCCGGGCGCTTGGGCCGATAGCCGGGCGAGGAGGTGGTGTGGCCTGCTCGCGCTCGAGGTGCAGCTCGACCAGCTCGTCCTCCAAGCCAGTCTCCCACTGCTCGCTCAGCATCCCGCTCGCGCGGAGCGGCGCCCCGGGAGCTCGCGAAGCGGCGTGTAGCGGATACGCACGCCAATGCGATGTAATGGGGGAGGGCGCGCGTTTCGCGGCGGCCGCCCGCAACAGATTGGAAGATGAGCGATGGGGCATTACAGTCGTCCTGAGTACTCGAGTAGTTGGGTTGTGGCTCGGTATCATTTTCAGTGTATGTAGCTCTTACGTACATTCCCGTAGGAGGACTCTGCTGACAGGGTTTGCGATTGAGGAGATTTTGAGTGGCTATCTTTTTCAGTCAGTGTATGTAGCTCTAACGAACATACCCGAGGGTGAACTGCTGACAGGATTTGCGATGAGGAGCGATCCGAACGTGGTATTCGGGTGATTAGATCACTACCGCCGAAGCGCAAGCGCTTGGAGCAAGGGAACTGCCACGTATGGGTCCCAGACTAGCACCCCACCTCGCGAGCCGACGTTCTGGCTCAGCGAGGTTGCTGCGGAGCACTCGCGGACCGGTTCTTCTGGCCCAGCGAGGGGCCGCTGCGGGGCACCCGGCGGCTCGGTTTTTCAAACTTTGAGTACAAAACGAGGTCGACCCAAGAGACCTCGGGGGGCGACGGGGCGTGCGAAACTGGATACCCCCGGGCCACAGTGGCAGAGCGGGGGCGCGATTTCTTTTTCAAACGAATGACCCGGGGGATCTGCCGGGATTTTCTCGTAAAGACTAAAAAGTTGCAGGGACCAGGGAGCAGGTACCAGGGTGGCCCACCCGGCCGTCGGAGAGAGATTTTAGAAAACCAACAAGAAATCACGACTCTCACAGTGACTTGGGCTCGGCAGCTTGTCAGCCCTCAGCCGAAGCTGGGGCCGGTCCCGTAGCCGAGAGAGCCCGCGCCGATGAGTTCGACGCGGTCGGGGGGGCCTGCGGAGAGGCCAGCGAGATGGCGATCGCTTACTTCATGGTGTCATCAAGTGACTGGCTGACTCGCCAGAGGTCGATACTCTGGACGACCCATAGGATGCCACGAATGCCTGAAGGAGAGGGAGGCGAGGCCAGAGGCAGGCTCAGCTGCTCTCGGGTGATCCCGCTTTGGTGGCTGAAGGACCCGATGGTCCTGTCACATTCGCGTTCCGAGTCGTGGGGGTAGAAGAATTCGAGTAGAAATCGAGTCAGCCGTCGGTGAGCACCGGACGCGAGGGTCGGTCGGCTCCTAACTAGCTGTATACGCGATATGCGGCGTGCGTATGAGCTCACTAGCTATAGCTCACACTAGAGGCCGTCGTCGCACGCCTTCCTGGGACCCAGCGCTGACTTCTGACTGTCGTTGCTGTCTCTCTCTCCCTTCTCGACTGACTGTGCTTGTGCGTTTGGTTTCCGTGGTTTTGTTTTTGTGTAAAGTTGCACCCCGCTGGGTTCCAACTTTTTCCCGGGTATGGTATGCTACGATCCCGCAACCCACCTCGAGCCATACCTGTACCCCCCCGCCTTATCAGACCCAGCCAGCCCAGCGCCCAGCGGGCGCCCAGCGCCCAGCCGCCAGCCAGACCTGGGGGGGATAGGTAGGCAAACAATGCGGCCTGACAACGCGCAGCTGCTCATCAGTCCGCTCGCCGCCTACACGCTCCTGAGCGGCCTATCGATGGTGCCCGAGCTGACTCGTGGAAGCTTGGCGGCGCGTGGGCCGTCGGAGGTCGGCATGCTCGTGCTCTGGCTCGCCGCCGCCGCCTACCCACAGAATTCTAGCCTCGCGATCTTAGCCTTTGGGACCCGCATCGTGTGGTGGCTCTCAGATCTCCCATTCACGTGGGACTCTGAGCTCATGGTTGCGCTCACCGATCTCGCGGTTGTCCTGCACATGATCGCGGATGGCAACAAGGCTGCGGACGGCGTCCCGCTCGGCCAGTCTATGCGGCGCATGATGGGCTGGTTTTATTGGTTCGCAGGCTTCTGGAAGATCAATTCGAGCTTCCTGGACTCCAGGTACTCCTGCGCCTCCCTCTACTTTGCCTCTCTGCTCGACGCCTACGTGCCAGCGCACATGCTAACGCCCGGGCTCACCAATGCCGCCATCGCCGCGGCGCCGGCGCTCACCATTATCGTCGAGTGTGGTGTGGGCGTCCTATTCCTCGCGCGCGCATATTGCTCACGTGCGCCCCGCTGCGGCACTGCGGGGGTGCTGCTCGCCACGGCACTGCACGTGGGCATCGACCTTACCCCGCCACCTAACAACATCGCAGCCTTCTCGCACAAGGCAGCGCTGCGCTACGTCTGGTTTGCGCCTCGCGGCAGCGCTGCTGCGATCTACGAGGTGCGCGCTCACCCGCTCGTTGGCAGCGTGTACGTCGCCGTCGGCGCGGCCGTGCTAGCGCTCACCATTGCCGCGCAGCAGCCGGCTAGCTGGGCGCAGTGGACCGCCGCACCGCTCGACGCGTTGCGATCCACCGATGTGTGCGCTGTCGACTGGCACATAGTCGCGCACTGCGCCCTTTCGGCGTTGCTTGTGCGCGCGCTGTGGCTCGGTGAGGGCCGGACGCCGCGCGCCGACGTGCCAGCGGAGCCTGCGCCCACGCCGCTGGTGCACGTGCTCACGCTGCTGTGCCTGTTGTGGTGCTGCGCCGCCGTCGTGCTGGGCACGCTTGAGATCAACACGCCCAACATGTTCTCCAACTTGCGCATGCAGGGCGGGACCAACCACCTGCTGCGCGTGCCCACCTCGCTGCTGCACACGTGGCGGTACTCTGGGTGGGCGGTGGGAGACGACCCATTTAGCGGTGGCGTTGTGCGCATCGAGCACTCCACCTCCTCGCACATCAACGAGCTCTACCCGAGCGAGTTCACTGCGATCCTCACGCCGGGCACCGTGCGCTTGCTCGCCGCCGCCAACCACAGCGGCCGCCACTTCAACTCGGCCGTCTCACGCATCGTCGGTCCCTTCGCCGTGCCGCCCCGGGCGGCCGACGCGCCGTTTGTGCGCTTCACTTTGCCTGCTTTTGAGGTGCGCCGCCTGCTGCGCGACGCGCGAGCGCACGGCGATCCCTTCGAGCTCACGTACACGTCGCTTCCCAACGCAACGGGCGACGAGCGGTGGCGCACCAGTGCCAAGGGTCGCACCATCCGGCTCGTCGAGGGCGGCGCGGGCGGCGCAGGCTCGTGCACCGTCGTCGCCGCGGGCGATGGCGGCGCGGACGCGTGCCAGCCATCCGACCTCGCGCTCGCGCCCTTCCCCACGCGCGATTTTGTCGCGCGCCCGCTCGAGGCAGCGCTAGGCTTTTTGCAGACGTGGAACGCTCTGCCCATCTTGCGCGAGGGAGATGACGAGCTGCACTGCTACGGGTCGTGAGGGAGCGAGCCGGAGCGCACGATCCACGTGCGCGACCGAGCGGAAAGGGACGGAGCAGCAGATCGGATTGTAATTGGAGGATGGAGCGCAGAGCGAGAAAAAATCAGGATTCAGGCGCCCGCGCGCGTTGCCAAAGGTTCCGTGTACTTCCGTTTGGGTCCGTATCCCCGAAGCCCCGGGTGTTTGGGTTTTGGCTTTTGCTTACCGACGCAGCCCGCACAGCCGCTCAATTATATTTTGTGATTTGTGTACAGACTACGGCTTTAGGACAGTCCAACAGTGCGGTGTGCGCGACCGCGAAACCAGAGCAGAGTGCGAAATAGATTTTGCACAGTTCAGTCTTCACAGACAGAGTGTGAGCGTCCACTGTGTGCCGGCAGGGCTTCGCGTCCGCGACGCTAAGGCGCTTCCTCTCGCGATTGCAAATTATCCCGGGGCGCACAACACCTACGCGCAACTCGCGGTCATCGCCGCACCTCTCCACGATGACATACGAATCGTCTGCGCTTCAGTAATGAAAGGGAAGGGGAGGGGGAAAGCATGCCCACCCAACGCCTCGAACACCTCGAGCATACGCCTCTACGCCGCCGCGAACGCCTCCAGCACCTCGGCGCGCCCTCCTCCAGAGCCTCAGCAGCCGCCCCCAATCCCTCACGCCTCCTCGCCAAAGAGCCGGAGGATGGCAGCCCGCTTGTTTACTGTCGCGATCTCGCGCGCGCTCTTGCCCACCGGCGCGACGGCGTCGGGGTCGGCGCCAGCGGCGAGGAGGGGAGCGACAACCTACTCCCAGCGCCGCAGTGAAGGGGCGTCCTCCGCCTGGCGCGGCGAGGGCAGCTCCCCCCCGCGCCGACGTCTTGCCCGAGCGCGCCGCCAGCGTCAGCGGAGTCCAGCCGCCCTTCCCCGCCGCCGACGGGTCCGCGCCGTGCCGCAGCAGAAGCGCGAGCGCCTCGACATCGCCCGCGTTGACGGCGGCGTGGATGCAGCCATTGTCCATCCCGATCTCGCTGCACCCGAGCGACGGGTCCGCCTACGGTCGCTAATCCACAACCGGTCTCGGCCTCGGCTCGTCTCGCGTCGGTCTCGCTCCGGCCGCCTGGCGGGCGGGCGCCTTGTGCTGCAGCAGCAGCTCGGCGAGGGGGAGCTGGACGCCTCCGCGCTCCTCTTCGAAGTCGAGGGCCATGTGCAGCGCGGTGCGGCTCTGCATGTCGCGCAGGTTCGGGTCCGCGCCGTGCTTGAGCAGCAGCCGCACCATCTCCTCGGAAGGGTCGTCGTACCCGAGCGCGATGTGGAGCGACGAGCAGTCGGACTGCGCAGACAGGATCTCCTTGGTCCCGTCGGCGAGAGTCCGTCCCCACTGGCCGGACCGGTACTCCGAGTCCGACTCCGGGTAGGTTTGCACGTTCGGGTCGGCGCCCGCCTGCAACAAAAGGGTCGTCGAGAAGGGTCGCGGAGAAGGGTCGCGGAGAAGGGTCGCGGAGAAGGGTCGCTGAGAAGGGTCGCGGAGAAGGGTCGCGGAGAAGGGTCGCGGAGAAGGGTCGCGGAGAAGGGTCGCGGAGAAGGGTCGCGGAGAAGGGTCGCGGAGAAGGGTCGCGGAGAAGGGTCGCGGAGAAGGGTCGCGGAGAAGGGTCGCGGAGAAGGGTCGCGGAGAAGGGTCGCGGAGAAGGATTGCGAGGGAGGCACGGAGGGCCGTGGAAGGGTCCGCCTCTCGACTTCCTCTCGGCTTCCTCTCGGCTGCCTCTCTTTTGGTCGTATCTCGGCGTCCTCTCGGCTTCCTCTCGGCTGCATCTCCCGCCTCGAGCAGCATCGCCGCCCCGTCCACCAAGTCGGCGTGCACCACGACGTGCAGAGGGCTGAAGCCGTCGTCGTCAAGGTAGTCCTCGCTGCACAGCCGCCGCACCTGCGCCGCCGGAGGGCCGCCTGCCGTGAGGACCGGCCACCCCTCGCCACCCGCAGAGAGCGAGGTGACGGGGGAAAGTCTGGGCCGTGTCCGGGCCGTGTCTCGGAAGTGTCTCGGAAGTGTCCGCCCGCGCCTTGTCCTCGCCGCCGCGCGCCTTGGCCGCAAGCACGAGGGCCTGCAGCGCTGCCATGCTGCTGTTGAACTGCTCGCGGTCCTCGGTCGACGTCACCGCGGCGAGGGCGGCGAGGTGGAAGGGAGAGCGGCCGCGCGAGTCGACGGCAGACAGGTCCTCCTTCCCCGCCTCGAGGAGCTGGCGGAGCAGCGCGAGGTTGTGCCCCTTGATGGCGCGGTGCAGCTTGTTCGAGCCGCTCCCGAGCAGCGCCTGAAGCTCCTCCGCACAGTCCGCATCCTCCTTGATCATGTCGACCGGGAGCTTGCCGTTGCTCGCCCGCGTCCGCTTGTTGGCGCCCGCCTCAATCAGCAGCCTCGCAACCTCGATTCTGCCGCTGTCGGCGGCGTAGTGCAGCGGCGTCACGCCGTACCGGTTGGTCGAGCTCACCAGTGCGCCCGCCTTGAGCAGCCGCTTCACGACCTCGACATGTCCGTGGATCGAGGCGACGTGCAGCCCGGTCTGGCCGATGCCGTTGGCATAGTCGGGCGAGGCACCGCGCAGCGCGCTGTCGAGCTGCTCGAGGTCGTTCTGCGCAGAGGCGCGGAGCAGCTTTTGACCGATGGCGGCGACGTCAGTCATGGCAGAGGCGCCCTGTCTGCAGGAACCGTGCAACCGGAGAAATAACTGCGGAAAACCAAACGGAGAGCGATATGCCATGTCCGCCTTGCGTTGTTTCATAACATCGAACTAAAGAAAGAGAAAGCCGCTAAAAGGCGGGAGCGCCAACCGACTCGATGGACGACCTGGCGGTGGCCACCGACGCGCTGCGCCGCCTCACTCCTGAGGACCTGGCGCGGCCGGAGGCGTCTAATTTGCGCGCAGCTCTCGCGGCGTGGAGCGCTCTGCATACTCATGGCAACACGCGCGCCATTTCGACTCCGCTGGTGCCCGCACTCGGCCAGCAGTCGCCGTCCACGAACGCTACCGCCAGGGAGCGTCCCGCCGCGGCAGACTTGGGCCGCTCTCCCAAGCAGCAGAAGCGGGAGCACAGCCGCAGCCAGCTCGCCGAGGGAAGGACAGACGTGCACGACCTCGACGCCGACGAAGGACCGGCTGGCGCGACCGAGGCGGAACCGATCACGCTCGACGACAGCGACGACGGTGACGTCCCCATCGGCCACCTCGTTCGCGCCGCCGCGCCCGCCGCCGCCTCTTCCTCGGCCTCCTCCTCCTCCGCCTCCTCCTCCGCCACCGCCTCCTCTGCAACCGCCTCCTCCTCCGCCACCGCCTCCTCTGCAAAGTCGGCGGACCATGCTCCGGTGGCAGAGGCGGAGGGACTGCAAACCTATGCGCGGGCGGTCGGGGCGGCGGGGGCGGCGGAGACGTCGTCAGCAGCGCCCGCGACCGACACGCCCGCTAGCGCCCATGACGCTGTGGCAGCAGCTTCAGCACCCGCTGCGCCCGCCCCTGCGGCACCCGCCCCCTCCTCCGCCGCCCCCACCGCCGCCGTCCCCACCGCCGCCGCCCCCACCTCCGCCCGGCGTGGGAAGGGCGCCGTCAAGAAGGAGTGCAAAGGCACCGCCGCCGCGCAGCAGCTCTCCAACGAGCTCTGCGCGGTTGTGTCTGGCGGCGGGGCGCGCGGCGAGGGCAAGGGGAGGATCGAGGAGGCGCTCGCGCGAGGCGCCGACCCGGGCCGGCCAAACAACCAGTACCAGGGCAAGACCGCCGTCCACGTCGCAGTGGACCACCTGCAGGTGCCATCGCCTCTGCCGTCTCCGACTGCTCACCCGCGAGCAGTCTCCCGCCGTGCCTGCTCGCCCGCCGCGACTCGCCGCCTGCAACTCACCCGCGACTCACCCGCGACACGCGCCACCCCCCCCTCCCCCCCCCGCCAGGTCGAGTACCTCCGCTCGCTGCTCTGCGGCTGGGACCCCCGCCGCCGGCTCCCCGCCTCGAGCAAGGGGGTGACGCCGCTCCTCGCCCTCTGCCAAGTGCCTGGGGCGTCTGCGGAAGGCCTCGACGCGATGGCGAAGCTGCTGCTTGCGGCGATCGATGAACTAATAATTGAGTGATCGGCACGAATGATCAATTAATTAGGCGAAGCTGCTGCTTGCGGCGGACGCCGACGCGCTCGACCAGGGCGGCAGATAGCCGAGATGCGGCCGAGATGCGGTCGAGATGCGGCCGAGATACAGCCGAGAGCAGCGCGACCAGTGCGACGAGCGATGTGGTGACGCGGCTGGTGGCGTCCGCGACATGTCCGCGACATGTCCGCGACATGTCCGCGACATGTCCGCGACATGTCCGTGCCGCCTCCGGCAGGCGACGCGAATGGGTGGACGCCTCTGATGACCGCCGCGGAGCACGGCGCGGTCGGGCTGGTCGAGCTGCTGCTCGAGGCGGGGGCGGAGGCGCGCGCGGCGGACAGGCCCGGCCGAGAGGAGCCTTCGATGAGCTTTCCGAGAGGCTGCTGCTGCTGCTGCCCCTCGCGTAGGTTTGCAAGACAGATAAGGACGGCTTCACCGCGCTGCACTGGGGCGCGACGCAGCACGAGTCGGCCGCCCAGCCGGAGCTGCTCTCGCTGCTGCTGCGCGCGGGCGCGACACAGACACACACACACACACACACACACACACACACACACACACACACACACACACACACACACACACACACACACACACACACACACACACACACACACACACACACACACACACACACACACACACACACACACACACACACACACACGCACGCACGCACACACACGCGCACACACACACACACACACACACACACACGCACGCACGCACACACACGCGCACACGGGTAGGATGCAGCGCCTCGTCCTCACCTGCCCGCGGCGTGTGGTTAGGTGCAAATCCCGCCGCCGTCTCTCGGCCGTCCAGGCTCCGACCCGACGGCGAGACGGCGGAGCAGGCGCCGCCCCCGCAGCTCCTGCGCGTCTCTGGACGTCTCTGGACGGCTCTGGACGGCTTGCGGCGAGCGCGAGGCGCGCGGCTGCTACTGTAGGTGTTGGCGAGCGGGTGCGGCGCCGACGTGCCGCCCGCGCTGCTGGCCGCGCTGCGGCGCGAGCCGTTTGAGGGGCTGGCGGCGACGAGGGCGGACATGGTGGAGAGGCGGAGGGAGGAGGAGGCGCGCGCGGCGGCGGAGCGGGAGGAGGCGGCGCGGCGGAGCAGGGAGGGCGAGGCGGCGCAGCGAGCCAAGCAGGCGCAGCAGGCCAAGCAGGAGCAGGCGGCGCAGCAGCAGCGGCAGCGCGTCGCGGCGGAGGCGGCGGCGGCGGCAGCGAAGGCGCGGAGGGAGGCGGCGGCGGCGGCGGCGGCGAAGGAGGAGGAGGCGGCGGAGGCGGCGGCGGCGGCGGCGGACGAGAAGGAGGCGGTGTGCGGCGTGTGCGGCAAGGGCGTCTCGCACGACGACAACCAGATCGTCTTTTGCGGCGACGGCAAGGGGCGGAGTGTGTTGCGCGGCTGCGGCTGCGGCGTCGTTGCGCACCAGCATTGCGTCCGACTGGCCAAGGTGCGCACCGTCCATCTCCGCTTCCACCACCTCGCTCGCCTCTCACTTTACTCCTCACCCTCGCCCTCCGCCGGGGCGAAAGGTGCCGGAGGGCGAGACCGAGTGGCGGTGCGACGAGTGCGCGAGCGGGCAGCGAGGCGCGAGCTGCGCTCTCTGCGGCGACGACTCGAACGCGGCGAGGTCCGAGGAGTGGCCGGCGGCGGAGCGGTTCGGCGCGTGGCCGATGGTCTCTGTGCGCGACGGCGACGGCCGCGCGCTCGTGCACATGGCGTGCGCGCTGAGCCACGACTTCGTCGCCGAGGCCGACGCGACGGGCGACGGCGGCTCCTCCGAGGGGGCGTACTGCCAGCCGTGCGAGGGCGGCGGCGGCCAGCTGGAGCTGCGCCGGAGCGGCGACTTCGCAAAGGCGCAGAAGCTCGCCTGCAGCTTGTGCGGCGAGAGGGGCGGCGCGGTGCAGTGCGTGCACGGCAAGTGCGCGGTGGCCATGCACCCGCTCTGCGCGGCGCGGGCGGGGCTGCTGCGGCCGCGCGACGCTTCCCAGCCGGGCCGCGGCTTCATAGCCTACTGCGAGACGCACCTCCCCGCCTACGATGAGGGCTACGATTCGGAGGAGGAGCGAGTCGCGGCGGCCGACCGGCTGCAGAGGCACGGCCAGCTGCTCCGCCGTGCGACCGAGTCGCCGCGAGACCTCGCGAGGCTGCACGAGGCGCTGGCGGACCGCACCAAGCCGGCCCTCCGCCTCTCCGACCTCGCGCTCGGCCGGCCCGCCCTCCCGCCGCCGGGGCAGCCGCTCACCCTCTCCTCCCCCTCCCCGCCCCCGCCCACCCTCCTCCACGCGCTGGCGAGCGCGCCGCCCTGCCCCGGGAGGGAGGCGTGCTCCGTCGACGGCCTCTCGCTGGCCATCTGCCACGCCATGCGGGCGCAGCGTCGCTCCGACGAGAGGCAGCGCTGCGCCCCGTCCGCCGACGAGCTTGGGGCTGTCGCAGCCGCCGAAGCGCGGCGCGCGCTGCGGCAGTGCTGCCCTGGGTGCATTGCGGCGGGTCTGCCCGCTCTCGACGGGGTGAACACGCTGCTGGGCGCGTGCTGCCACTCGCCCTTCGGCGTCGCGCTGCGTGGCGGCAACGTGGAGCGCGCGCTCTGGCTGTACTTTGCGTCATACGAGGGCGGGCCGGCGGCGGCAGAGCCGCCTTGCTCAGAGGCGGCGGCCAAGGAGACTCTGGAGGCCATCGGCGCCGCGCTGGCGGTCGGCCTGGTTGGGCCTGCGGCGGGGGCTGCTTCGCGCGAGGGGGATGGCTTCGGCGGCAGCGCTGGTGCGCGGACGCGGGTCGCGCAGCTGCTGATGCTGCTCGCGGCGCGGGCGGCGATGCCTTCCGCGGGGAGCGAGGAGCAGCTGGCGGCGGCGAGGGCGAGCTGGCCGGAGGGCGTCTGGCCGGCGCTGCAGCAGGCCGACCCTCTCGCGCGGGACCTCTCTTGCGGCGCGGAGATCGGCGCCCCCTCGCTCGAGCGCGGCGCCGACGACGCGCCGCCGGCACCGTTTCTGTACGTGTCCGAGTGTGTTGCGGCGGGCGTGCAGCCCGAGTGGCCCACGCGCGTGAAGCTGGGCGGCTGCAGGTGCAGCGCGGAGCGCTCCCGCTTCTGCAGCCGCGGCACGGGCGGCAGGGACGGGTGCCGCTGCCAGCACGCCAAGTCGAGCGAGTGTGGGTACGGCTGCAGCTGCTCCGAGCAGCCAGACCGGTGCGGGAACCGGGCGCTGCAGCGAGGCGTGCGCAAGCGACTCCTCGTCTTCCCTCTCGGCGGCAAGAACGCGGCGAAGGGGTGGGGCGTCAAGGCGGGCGAGCCCATTCAGGCGACGCTCTCGCACTGCGACGCCCGCGCTGCGCCTGCTTGCCCAGCACCGCCCAGCCGACGACCTAGCTGCCCCCGCTACCACTGGCGCCCTCCGCTCCCCTCCCCGCCTGCTCGCCTGAAGCTAGTCCGCCGTCCCCGACACCGCCAGGCCGGCGAGTTTGTGTGCGAGTATGTGGGTGAGATCATCACCGCCGCCGAGGCGGAGCGGCGCGAGGCGGCGTGCCCCGCCGCGGGCCTCTACCACTTCGAGCTCTCGGGCGGCCGCTTCCTGATTGACGCCTTCGCCGTGCGCAACGTCGCCGCCTTCATTAACTTTTCTTGCGACCCGAACCTCGAGCCGCGCCGGCTCGACGCGCTCTCCGGAGACAAGAGCTTGCCGCGCGTCGGCTTCTTTGCGCGGCGCGAGGCTCCGTGGGGGGGGGGCGCGTGGCCAAAGACCCCTCCTCACGTTGCCGGCACGGCTGTGCATAGGCGCGACATCAAAACCGGGGACGAGCTCGGCTACCGGCGCGACCCGAACGCCACCACCCGCAAGAACCGCTCCGGGTCGATCGTCTGCCTCTGCGGCAGCAAGAATTGTGTCGGAAGGGTCTGACAAAACAGGTTGTGCGGTGGACCCTAGAAAAAAATTGTTCCAGTATTAGCGGTGGACCCTAGTGTTTGCATGGCGCATGAGACTCTCATATACGGGGTGTGGAGGGTGAGTTGACCAGGCGCAGGGGGTTGTGCGCCGGGCCCTCCTGCTCGGCTCCAGCCGGTAGATCAAGTCTTGTCATCAACCGAGAGTAGATCTAGATGGATATCTGACCTCGGGGCCGATGTGACCAAGCGCTGGTAGCGTGGTTTGACCTCACACCCATGGTCTCACAGTGTGCCGGCAGTCGCCGAGCAGTGTCGCTCACACAAGCCGCAGCACAAGTGACTGAGGGCCAGTGAGGGCGAGCCCATCGCTGTCACAGCGTAGCAGCCGCACAGAGTAGGCTGTGTCAACTGTGCAGAGTGTGTGAGCAGCAGAGGAGCTGCTCTCCAGGCTTCAGGCGCAAAGAGCTGCATGCCACCGAAGGCGCTGTCGAGGTTCGCCGAGCGCGGCGCACAGGTTGGGGGAAGCCGCCACCGACGAGCGCGTTGGACTTTTCACTCTGGACAAAAAACGCGGCACAGCGGACGGTGCGGGGCGTGCCGCAAACTTAGCGGCGAGGCGCGGGACCGTCTGTGGCGAAGTGGGTCGCGTCCCCCGATTTCCGTCAACCCAGCATCCACACCCTTTAGGTCGGCGTCGGGTGCCCCCCTCCGCGCTCGTCTATAAAGACCAGATAAAGACTATAAAGTGTCTCTGATATTATCTCTCCCGGGTGTCTCTACGCGCCTCGCCTCTCCTCTCGCCCTTCTTGCCACCCTGCCCACTGGCCGCTTGCAACCTCTCGCATGCTCTACGTGTACTACGACTTCACGACCGAGTCGTGCGCGACCTGGCGCGAGGCGAAAAGTTCGAGCTGCACGACAGGCGGGTCGTTCTCACGACGGGCTCTCGCATTCGCTGCTCGTTGTTGGCGCGAGGGGCGTTGTTTGTTTCATGACATCACACCTCGGTGTCGAATTGCTTTCCACCTCAACTCCGCATTCCCAAAGCCTTTAAAAAAAGGCACAACATGGTGTGTACAACATGGGCGCATCTTCAGGACAGTCGGGACACGCTTGACTGCAAAAGCTCCCCGCGCGGTGCCTCTTTCTCACTCAAGCGTGTCGCTCCTCTCGCCACTCTCGCGGACGACAGTTCGACACACCGCACCGCCGCGATTCTAATTACGGCTTATACTCCTGAGCCGTACACACTTACCTACGTTCTAGTCGGTCTCACTACACATAGGACACACCGAACACGGCGACACGATACACGATGTATATCTCCCCCGCGCTGCGCCACACGGCGACACGATACACGATGTATATCTCCCCCGCGCTGCGCCACCTTAATGCGACTTGGGAAGGTGGACTAGAGCGTCTGCGTCCCCCCCAGAGAGCTGGAGAGCGCGGGGGCAACGGCGCGCACACCGCTCAGCATATGCTTGAGCAGCACTCAAAGGGGGCGAGGGCGAGCCCGCAGCAAAACATGCAAGAGCAGGTGCAGCAAAAGGTGATCATGCACAGCATGAGAAACAGGACGAAATAGGTGAAAACTGCGCAAAGGGGGGAGGGGAAGGGTCGGAGAGGCATCGGAGGGTAGTTGCCAGGGTGTCAGTGCGGTGTCTGTGGAGGGGAGTTCGAGTGTGCGTATGTGGGGAGCGGTTGCGCACAGAGACCAGGCATGAAGACGCCGACGTACTGCTGGAAGCGTGCCACCTCCGGGTCGGACGACATGCCTGGCATACCACCGCCACCGCCGCCTGACTTGCCGCCACCTCCACCACCAAGCAGGTCTTGCGCGCCATCCGCCGCCTGACACGGGGGGCAGGGGTTGATAAGAGGGGTGTGTACAGTGCAAGGGTCGGCGATCGGATTGTAGACCCCGCTCAGCATTTCGCCCATCTCAAAGAGGGCGCGATGGGCGGAGTCGGGGACTTCCGGTGCAGATGCCGCACCAGATGCCGTACTTATGGTCTCGGCCTCGTCCAGCGCACCCGCCGCGATCCGCAGGGGCGGCGCCGCTGTTTCGGCGCCACCGAGCACAAGGGCGAGAAGTAGGCGGACTAACGAGTTCATGGAAGGGAAGGGGGTACGAGTACAGCTTGGATTGGAAGATCCGTCGGCCAGCGTCTGTCTGCAAGTTTTTCTTCTTGTAAAATAGTAAATGCCTCGGAAAGGCTTCCCCTTTCTTTATTATTTTGCTTGCCCTGTGTGGTGTCGGTGGTGCGTGGAGTGAGCGCCGCCAGGAAGGACCCGGCCGGCTCAGACAAGTTATCCTTTTTCCGTGTATGTAGCTCTTACGATTTTTTGTAAATCTTTCCTCCTTTCCCCTCCTTTTCCCCGTTGGCGCGTTGTCTTGCTTGCCCTGTTGTCTTGCTTGCCCTGTTGGGAGTGAAAGAACGGAAGTGTGACCGGAAAAGAATTAATTTATCAAAGAAGGCGGGGCCGGTGCGGTGGATTCGCTGGCTGGCGGGCGCGGAGTGCGTGCTACCGACTTTACTCGCTGCTCAGCTGCCCAATGTCAGATCCTAAGCCCAACCCACTCGCCGATCCCGAAGTAGTCAAGGGCCGCGCAGACTGGGACGAGTACGGCGTCGAGGAGTGGGCTGCGGTTGCCAAGCCTCCACTGATCTATGCGCCGCCGCAGCTCACGCCCGCCAAGACAGGCTTCAACCCGTGCAACCCCTCGGTCGTGCAGCACCGTGACCTGGTGTGCTACCCGCTCGCGAGCTGCTTTTTGTCATGCTGCTTTCACCCCGACGTCTCCAAGTGGGGCGACAACGCCGAAGCGACCGCAGCCAAGATGTTGGACGCGCACGCGCCCGGTTCGTTCAACAAGTGTCCCAAGCCGTTCCGCGGGCTCTTTTGGCTCGAGAACAACACGGCCTCCGAGACGGTGACCACCTTCGAGGACGCCATCTGGTCGGACGACGGGCTGCGCGGCATGAAGAACAGCACCGACAACTGGCTTCGGGACTACACCTGCTGCGGCAGCATGATTGTCATCCTCTCTGGCGTAGTGGGGTGGTCCATCTCGAAGGACGGAAAGTGGCTGATGTGGGGCAAAGCGGACCCAATGTACATCGTGCAGGAGGGCGACAAGTTTATCAACCCGGACGGGTCTCCCTACGAGCCCGCCATCGAGGTTGGCGATTTGGTGCGCTGCTCGTACTGGGGGAAGAATGTCGAGCAGACGGCGGACAAGTGGGTCTACGACGACGCGCTCGGCGTGTACTCGAACGCCAACCTGCAGTTCCAGTACGTCATCCGCCGCCTCGCCTACCGCGACGAGGACAGCGGAGAGCTGACAAAGACCAAGCGCTCCCCTGGGGGGCAGAGGTCGCACCACCGCGCCACCCTCCCTCGGAACCTTCTCGGAACATTCCCCGTAGGCACTGGGACCGCTTCACGAAGCTCTCCCTCGACAAATACCCGACCGCCGGCCTCCGGGCGCGCTTCTGCTGCGGCGGGTGCGCGCCTCTCCTCTCCCCACCTCGCCTCTCCTCGCCTCGCCGCTCCACTCCTCTCCTCTCCTCTCCTCTCCTCTCCCCTCCCCTCCCCTCCTCTCCTCTCCTCTCCTCTCCTCTCCGCTCCTCTCCGCTCCTCTCCTCTCCTCTCCTCTCATCGCCTCGCCTCGCCATGCCTCTCCTCTCCCCACTTCGCCTCTCCTCGCCTCTCCTCTCACCTCCCCGCTCATCGCCTCGCCTCGCCTCTCCTCTCCTCGCTGCGCCGCGCTCACCCGAGGCCCCCTCTCCTCGCTCCCTCCCCCACACCCTCTCCCGCGCGGCGGTCGGTCTCGGCAGGTGCACCAGCAGCGAGGCCCGCATCGAGAACCTGAGCTACCTCAACCCGAAGTCCTATCTCTTCTTCGCGTCGCCTCCGCCCAACCTAGGCCCGCGAACTAAAGCCCTCTCCGCGCCCTGTCACAACACCTCATACGCCTCATAACACGCATCATACCAGCCCCCGCCCATGCTCGGCTCGCCCCGGCCACCACCATCCCCACCGAGTTCGCGCAGGCCCAAACTCGCACGCCGACGTGTGGGCGCTGATGAACCCCGACTCGGAGGCGGCCAAAGCGGTGCGCGAGGAGGAGCGCCGTAAGGCGGCGCACGCGAAGGTGCAAAACCTGATGATGACGCGGGGGAAGGTACCCCCCAAGGTCATGGTCTGAGCAGACCAATGGGCACGCCCTGTGCGATCGCTGGATCGCGGGCGCGGCGGGCGTGGCGGCTGGCGGGCGCGGCGTGCAGCAGAGATGAGAGAGGTCCGGTGACTCGACACACTCGTGTGTGATTGTGAGAGCCGCCATGGAGCCGCGCACATTAGATACCGTAATGACATTACGGCTTAGTTTATACACTGTACGTGAGAGTGTGACGATTTGACACCTCGTCTCCGTCGCTTGTGTGTGACACCTCTACCTCTTCAGAAAAATGGCGAGCGCACAGACAGACCCAGTCCGCGCACCCAGATGGCCCGGCGCGCACTGACATACACAAACACCACTAAGCGACGTTCGTCTCACTCGCTGTCAGAGTCAGAGCTTCCTCCGGCGTCGTACAAGCTCTGCCCCGCGCCAACCGCTCCTGTCGCCGCGGTCGCACCGTCTCGCGGCGCCGCGCACATGGCCCGCTGCTCGGCGGCGAGTCGCTCCTTGTCCGCCTTTGCCCTGGCCTCCCACGGCGCCTTTGCCTCTGAGTCCATGGCCCTCCACAGCGCCCCGGCAGCCTTGGCCACCTCTGGCGCCGACAGCCCGCCCCCGTGCTGCGACTGGATCGCCTCTCGCTTCTCGCGCAGCCACAAGAAGTAGGGCGTCAACGCGCGCCGCGGAGCCGCAGCCCCTCCGGGTGCCGCCCCGTTGCCACCACCCGCCGCGCCGCCCGCCGCCCGCCGCTTGTGCGGCCGTGCCGCCGCCCCCTCCCTGGGGGCCGCCCGCCGCTTGCGTGCAGAGGCGGTGGCGGGGGGGGCGGAGGCAGGCGCGGAGGCGGAGGCGGAGGCAGATGCGGCGGGGGCAGATGCGGAGTCACCACCGGCGGCGGCGGAGTCTGCGGCGGTCATGCCGACGGCGGCGCGGAGCCGCTCCGACGCGAAGCGGGCGAAGCGGTGCTCGAACTTGAAGTAGGAGGAGAGGCGCGCCTTTCATCTCGGGTGATCGCGGGTAACGATGGGGCATGTGCAGGGAGGGGGGGGGGCGTGGTGCAGAGAAGCCAAGAGAATGCTCTCGACGGGCCTCCAAGCAGCCAAGCCAGAGAGAGGGAGGGGGAGAGGGGTGGGGGAGGGGAGGGGGGGCTGGCGCCTGCGACTGCGTCTGCTCAAAGGCTCGCATCATCGGCAGCAGCTGCTCGTCCGCCTTTTGCTGCTGCCAGCCGAACTTGTGCAGGCAGAAGGAGCGCAGCCCGTGCAGGTCGGGCCTCCCCCACACGCACGCGTCGGCGTCGTACCGCTCGGTGGTGGGTCGGAGGTACGCCTCGGTGACCGCCTGCGGGGCAGGTCCCGGGCGACGTGTCGTGGACGCGTCCTCGCTGGTCGGAGGAGGGGCGTGGCGCGCCTCCGACGGGAAGTTGTCGGGAAGGACCCACCGCTGGCGCATGTTGCGGTGGCGGTGCTTGAAGCGCTTCCGCCGCTCCGCCCCCGCGTCCGCGCCCGCGTCCCTCTCGTCCTCGGTGCCGGGCCCTCCGCCGGGCGTCCAGGCGCGCACCCAGGCGCCGAAGGAGGAGAGGTCGGAGAAGGAGGAGACGACCTAGGTGCAAGCCAGGGCTCGCCTCGGGGACACCTCGGGGACATCTCGGGACAAATCTGGGGATGGACTCGGTAATCTCGCGCGAGGGGGGGGAGAGGTCGAAGCATGCTCGAAGCATGCAGGGCACGGGGCGGGTGGTGGGCGGGTGGCGGGCGGGGTGGGGCCTCGACAGTCTCTCTGGACCTCGCTGCTACATCTCTCGCCGCTCGCCTCCATCGCGTTGACGATGCCGACGCCGTGCACTCCGTCGGTGTAGTCGGAGCCGAGAAGCTGCGCGAGCTCGATCAGCCTGCGTCCGAGGGAGCTGGGAGGTGGCCGAGGTCCGCCCGAGCCGAGAAGCCTGCGCGAGAGCCAGCGGACCGGTGACGCGGCAGGGAGAGCTCGCTCTCGACGTCGTCCATCGTGTAGTGCTCCACGTTGCGGTTCGGCTCGAAGAGCTGGCGGTACACGTTGCGGCCGCCAAAGAGGAAGACGTCGTTGTCCTGTTCACGGGGCGCGGCGAGATGAGAGGCGGCTGCTCGCGCACAAGCCGCCGCAACGTCGTAAACCTCGTCCCTATCTCGGCTACAACTCGGCTACGTCTCTGCTATTTGGCAAGCCTCGGTGACCACGCCGTCGACGATGCCGTCCGCCTCGAGGGCGGCGCACTGCGCCTCTGCCTCCATTGGCGCGACGAGGAAGGGGACGCCTGTTCACAGCGAGGCGTGTGAAGAGACGCCCTCCACAGTCCAGCGCCGCGACGAGGGGGAGGGGCACCGAAGAGACCGAGAAGCGTCTTTGCGTCCTCGAGGTGCTCCTCCGTCACCGTCTCGGTGTCGCGGCGGGCCTTGCGCTGCAACTCGCGCAACATCGTGCCCTCCTGCAGGGGACGGGTCCGGCAAAGCTCACGCAACGCTCTCGCCTCGGCAGCTCGCCGCGCACACACGCTCCTTCTCAACCTCGCCAAGCATCTTCGCGCGAGCCGCCGCCGCAGCAGCCGCCGCCGAGGCCGAGGCCGCCGTCGCCGCCTCCGCCGCCTCCGCCGGCGGCCTTCGAGGCGTCAGGCCGCCTGCCGCTCCCGCCCCCGCCGCCCTCGCCGCGCGCTGCTCGGTCGCCTCCGCCTGCGCCGCCGCCTCGCGCCAAAACTCAGAGTCCTCCTCCATCGGGCTCCCCGCCCCCGCCCCCCCGCCCGCAGCCTCGCCCTCCACCGCCGCCTTCCCCGCCTTCCCCGCCGCTGCAGCCCCCGCCCTGGTCGGCGCCGGCGTCACCGACGGCCCCGCCCTCGCAGCGGCGTCCCAACTGCTGCCGCCCCCTCTGCCGCCCTCTCCGCCAGCCGCGGCGGCGCGGGCGCGAGAGATCGGCGAGTCAGGCTCCTCCTCCTCCTCCTCCTCCTCCTCCTCCTCCTCCCCCTCCTTCTCCTCCTCCTCCTCCTCTTCTCCCTCGCCCTGGCTGCCATTCGTGTCAAGAGGCTCAAGACCGCCCCCGCCATCCCCGCCGCCAGCTCCCTCGCCCCTGCTTGCCTGACCGCGAATGCTGCCGCCGCCCTCGCCGCCGCCCTCGCCGCCGCCCTCGCCGCCGCCCGCGACCCGCTGAGGCGACACTGCCTTCGGCGGAGGCAACACTGCCTTCGGCGGAGGCAGGCCCTCTCGCTCCTGCGAAGCGCCTCCCGCTGAATCAGACCCCTCAACCGCCTCCGCCCCCGCCCCCGCGTGCGTGGCCTCTGCGGCTGCTTCCCCCGCCTCCACCGCGTGCGCCGCCCTGGCCGCCGCCTCTCCAGCGACCCTCGCATGCGCTCCTCCACTCCCTCCGCCGACGCAACTGCTCCCGCCGCTGCCGCCTGCGCCGCTGCCGCCTGCGCCGCTGCCGCCTGCGCCGCTGCCGCCTGCGCCGCTGCCGCCTTCACTGCTGCCGCCTGCGCCGCTCGCTCTGACGGCGTGGCAAGCCCGCGCGCCTCTGCTGTCGTCAGCCTGCCGCGGTCTCGCAGCCTCGGCCTCTCGCGAGTACTCCTCGTCGCCCGGCGGCCGCAGCGCGCGAGACAAGCGCAGCTTGCGGTCCATGCGCCACGAGGAGGTCGAGGGCCGCGCCTGCTCGCGAGAGGCAGTCGGGTCAGTGTCCCCGTCCGCCCGCGCAGAGGAGCCGTGCAGGGCGGGGGTGAGCCGGGTCGGCTGCGGGCTGCGACGACTGCGACGGCTGCTCGCCCACACAAGACCGCGACGGCTGCTCCCCCTCACACGCGCCGGCACTGGCCAGAGCAACCGGGCTACCGCCCGCCGCGCCGCCCGCCGCGCCGCGAGGCGTCGGAACGTCTTCAGGCGGTGTGGCCTCCTGCTCCTGCTGCTGCTGCTGCTCCTGCTGCTCCGTCTCCTCGGCCGAGCCCCCCTCAGACGCGAAGTCCTCCTACAGGTCAGAGTGCTGGCGGGGCTCTCGAGGGCCCTGCGCTGCCCCTGGCCGGCTGCCAAGCGTCTCCTCGGCAAACAAGTCGTCGTCGCTGTCGGAGAGGTCGTCGAGCTGGTACTGCACCTGTGGACTCCGCACCAGCACAGTGGGTCTCCGGAGGCCGCGGGAGGGGCTGGACCACGCGTCTCTGCACCTCGATCGCAGATCGGCCGCACGCCGCCGCTCCTCCGACCGCCACGCCGCCGCCGCCGCCGCCGCCGCCAGCAGCTCCCTGCTCCCCGTCGAGGTCGATTGCGAGAGTGGGCGCAGATCCGGCCCCACCGCCGCCCAGCCCGACCCCACCGCCGCCCAGCCCGACCCCGCGGCTGGTGCCGCCGCGGCTGGTGCCGCCGCCCGGTCCGGAGGCGGGAGCGGTGGCGGCAGCGCTCGACGATCCGCCCGCCGAAGCCATCGTGGCCGAAGCCATCGTGGCCGAAGCCATCGTGCCGGCGTGCGGGTGCGGCAAGAGAGAGGCGGCCTTTGCCGCCGCCAGCTCCGGGTCGTCGTCGTCGTCGTCGTCATCTACGCTGCCGCCTCCGCCGCCGCAGCCAGCGCCGCCACCAACACGGATGCCGCCTCCGCGCCCGCCGAAGCAGCCCGCCTCCCTCGCCCTCTGCCGAGGCGGGGCGGCCGCAGGCGGGGCGTGGAGCGGTCGCTTGCCTTCCTTGCGGCGGCGGGCGGCGGCGTCCTCGTACGAGAGCGCCAGCGCGCGGGCGAGCGACTGCTCCTCGGCCTCCTCCTCGCCTTCCGCCTCCGGCGCAGCAATGCCCGCGCCGCCCGCCTCGCCCGCCTCCGGGAAGAACCCGCCTCCCGACGCCGCCGCGCTGTCCGCGCTGTCCGCATCGCCCGCACCGCCCGCCTCCGGGAAGAACCCGCCTCCCGCCGCCGCCGCGCCGCCGTCTGCCCCGCCGTCCTCTTCCCAAAGCGCCGCATGCGCAGAGGCACCGCCCTCCTCCCCCTCCTCCCCCTCCTCCCCCTCCTCCCCCTCCTCCCCCTCCTCCCACAGCACGTCCTCCGCGGGTCCTCCTCCTCCTCCTCCTCCGGTGCGCCGCAGCACGTACTCGCGGGACGAGTCGCCGATGATGCGGCGCCGCGACTGCGCCGCCTCCTCATTCAGCGACTCGCGCAACTTGTCGACGCGCGAGACGACCTGTGGGGGGGGGGGGGGGAGGGGGGCGAGGCTGAGGGTGAGGGTGGCTAGCACTAGCACGATGGCGCCAGCCGAGGCGCCAGTGCGAGGCGCTGTGCGAGGCGCCAGTGCGAGGCGGCACGCCTTGGAGACCTCGACGTAGTTTTCGAGCTGCGCGTGGCTGAAGGAGACCATGTCGTGGTCCGCCCGAACGAGCTCGTCCCTGCGCCGGTTCCGCTCGGCGAGCTTGATCTCGTCGAGCACCTCGAACTGGAGCGCCGGGGGAAGCCGCGCTACGGCCGCCTGCAGCGAGCGGGGGAGGGCGGTAGTGAGGCGTGGCACGTCGGGGGAGCCGAGGGCGGCGGTGGAGGCAGAGGCAGAGCGCGGCAGAGCTCGGTGTCGCCTCGTCGAGATCTGCTGCCCGCGGGACGACGACGGAGCCGAAGGCGGCGCGCGCGAGGGCGGAGGCGGCCAGGTTGCCTATTCGGCGTCCCTCGCTGCGCGGTCAGACGCCTCGCCGCCCCCAGGCGCGAGAGGGGGCAGCGGAGAGAGCGAGAGGGGGTAGCTGCCTGAGGCGAGGCGCTGTCCTCCGTCCTTGACTGCCGCCGCCGCCATCACGTCCGAGAGCGTGAAGCCGGAGCCGACGCCGGTAGACGGCGCCGCCTCCTCCCACTCCTCCTCCTCCCCCTCCAGCGACGCAGCCCCCGCCCCAGCCCCGGAACCAACACCCATACCCACCCCGCCTCCGCCGCCCATGCCAACGCCAACGCCGCCGCCGTCGTCCTCGACTGCCAGCCATCCACCGCCCCCCTCGTCGTCGCTGAACTGGCCCAGGTCGTCCACCGAGCTGCCTGCCGCCGTCTGCGCCTGCGCCGCCGCCGCGCCGCCCGCCGCCGCACCACCCGCCGCCGCGCCGCCCGCCGCCGCAGGAGCGCTGGCGGTGCGGCCATTCGCTCCGTCTGCTGTGGCAACGCCGTGCAGGATGTGGCGGCCCTTCATCTGGTTGAGGATGAGCCGTTTCGCCGTCCGCTCGAGCGACGACTCCTGCCGCTGCCGAAACTCGCGCCGCCGAGCCACCGTCCGCTTCTTGATGGCCGGGGTGCCTGGCGGACGCGTCCCGGACGTGTCCGGGCAGAGTCCATGCTCGTTGGGCAGCCGCGCGCGTGCTCGTGTGTGGTGTTGGGCGTAGAGGGCTCGCGGAGAGGAGAGCACGCGGAGACTGTGGAGATGTCGTGGAGCGAGAGCGGAGATGGCAGAGAGAGCGGAGAGAGCGGAGAGAGCGGAGAGAGCGGAGAGATGAGGGTTGAGAGGTTGAGAGAACGGAGATGGTTGAGAGTGCGAGTGCCAGCGGCGCGCCTCCGTCAAAGACGAGGAGCGGTCGCACGTGTAGGAAGAGGAGCTTGCAGAGGCGGCGGAAGAGGCCGAGCTGCGGCGCGTTGTGCAGCATCTCGCCCGTCTCGACGTCGCGCATCGCCTTGATGAACTGGATGAGCCAGATGGAGGCGTCGACGGCGAGGCGCTTCCGCGCGAGCGAGTCGATGGAGCAGCGGCGGCCGCACGGCGCGAGCAGGTCCCAGAGATTATGAACGCCCATGAACCAGCCGCGAAGTGAACCAGCGGGAAGTGCCGCTGAATGAGAAAACGCGCGCGGAGCAGGACACTTAGTTATTTTACCGCGGGGAACTGAAAGACTGGGACGACTGGAAACAAGAAGACAGTGAGCCACCACAGGCGTCGTTGGCGCACATACTGAGCGGCAGCTGCGCTGGAAATAAGGAAGAGGCGCGTCACTTCATGCGGAAGCTCGACAAACACACAGCGAGGGCGACAGCAAGAGTTGAACGGGAGGCGCCGGACTCAAAAGACACCGCCACATTCCTGAGACGAGCGAGGGCAGCCTCCTTAAAGGCGAAAGGGTCTAGATTTGGGGCGCTCGCCGAAGAAGAGTACGACAAAATAGCGCCCGTGATTGCCTGCACGCTACCCGCACTCACGGACTCCATACCCGAAAGAAAGAGAAGGGAGCTCGCGGGAGAGGTGACGAGTGAACTACAGGTAGTGGGGAAGGCAGCCTCGATTGCCATACAGACATGGGTGCGAAACAACGACAAGACCAAGGCACGGGCAGAGGAACGAGAGAAGAATATAGGGTGGATAAAGCGCCTGTTCACGGCATGGAGGGTGAGCCACACCGAACGTACCGAGCGAAGAGCCGAGCGGAAGGAGGACGGGGAAGATGACTCCGAGGAGGACGAACCAGTGGAAATCCAGTTGTCAGATGTCACGATCCATCCGAAGGGGAACCCAGCGCCGGCATCATCCGTAGAGGCACGAGTGTTCGAAGAGAGAGTGGACCTGAGCAACAACATGACCTGTAGGCAAATGATCGGAGTGGGAGTCAGAAATGTTGTCCTTGCGCGAGGGGAGCTCGATAGACTCGAGGGGCCAGGATACGCCGCGAGGAGGACGGAGTTGCGCCGACAGGCGAAAGAAGCCGCGAGAACAAGGGACCGGCAGGTGGCGGCGTCGCAGGACGAGGCAGAAGAGAACAACGCGTCAGAGGAGGAAGTGACAAGGGAGAGAACGACGAGGGTGGGACGACCGCGAGGTGGCATGAAGGTTGCAGCGAGAATCGGCGAGAGACTGCGAAGAGAGATAGGAAGAGGCAGACTCCCTAGGGTGGGCGACGGATAGCGCACCACACACCTCTCCTTAAAATCCCTGTGTGGTGGCGGCGTGCCGTCCTCCCATCCCTCCCTTGGGTTGTCTGTTTTCTTTCTTTCTTTCTTTTATTTTACCGCGCTGGTGTCCAGTCCGAGCCTGGCTGTTCTTCACCTTCCTACCCAACCTAACCTAACCTGGGAGTGGTGCGACAAAGTCAAATCACTTTCTCTCTCTATCTCGAACTCGATACTCGACGTTCTCACAAAAAAACACAAACAAAAAAAACGGCAAGGATAAACTCACTCAATGATTCCACGACAAAGAAAGGAATGGACATACAGCGCGGCTGGCCATCTTCGTTTCTTTTTACGCACGAGGAGACTGTGGAAGAGTCCAAGAGACCAGTGCAGGGTCCACTCCCGTTCGCTTCATCTCATCTGCGGGCCCACGCGCACACTCGAACTGGACGGCGGCCGCCCGAGATCGCCCGCGCCGCCCGTGCGCTCGCTCGCCGCCGCCGGCTCTCTCATCAATCAGTTCTCGGCGCACGGCCAGCTGGGCGGGACGCGGCAGAAGCGGATCGTCTCGTCGGGCCGCGACTCGCCCGCCTCGAAGAGGACGCCTAGGAATAATCAAGGTATTTAAAGGAGACGTGCGTCAGCGCTCCTCGCTCGCCTTGAAGAGGACGCCGACGCCGCTCGCCGCGCCGCCGAGCGCCTCCGCGCAGCTGTACGCGGCGGGGCCCGCGTGGATGGTGAGGGGCGGGGCGGCCCAGTCGAGCCCGTCGGGCGAGAAGCGGAGCTGCAGCGTGTGCCTCCCCTCCCAGAAGGCGGAGCTCCTGCGCCCACAGGGAGGGGTGGGGGAGGGGTGGGGGAGGGGTGGGGGGAGGGGTGGGGGGAGGGGTGGGGGGAGGGGTGGGGGGGGAGAGGAGAACAGGAGAGCAGCTTCGTGCCGAGGGGCGGCGCAAGAGTGGGGGGGGGGCTCTGCGGGGAAGGGGGAGGGGGAGGGGGAGGGGAGACGCGCGCCCCTTGGCGTGCCCCCGGCCGCTGAGCTTCTTCCGCAGGAGGCTGTAGAGCTCCTCCCTCCAGAAGCGAGCCACCGACCCGCCCAGGCCGAGGGCGGACGCCTTGCCCGCGGGGCCGCTGTACAGGACTCCGCCCGGGACGGCGAGGAGGCAGGCGTGGCAGCCCGCCGGCAGCGGGTCGGAGAGCTGCTCCTGAGAGCGAGAATGAGAGACACGCGTGAAAGGGAATGGAGCCGGAGCTGTCGCACGGCGGGAAGGGGGGGATGAGCTCTCCGCGTGGCCCTCGTCCTGCCAGCTCTCTCCCCCGTCGGCGGAGGCGGCGAGGCGGCGCAGGCCGTGCCCCGACACCTGCCTCATGTTGAGGATCAGCCGCCCGCCTGCAGGGAAGGCTCCGGCAAGGCTCCGGCAAAGGTCTGAGAAGGCTCCTCCTCCTCCTCCTTCCTCCTCTTCGTGCGCACGGTGGACTCACAGTTTGCCTCGGCTCTCTCTCGGCTGTCTCTCGGCTCTCTCTCGGCGCTCTCTCGCCGACGGAGGCGACGGTGGACTCGTTAGTCTCGGCGGCGGGCGAGGCGCCGCCCTTGCGGAAGTGCTCGCCGTCGTCGCTCAGGACCGTGTGGCTGCGCAGCTCGAAGCGGCTGCCGAGGAGGCCTCCGAAGGTGCGCACCTATGGCTCAGCGTCCAATGCCTGATCTTGCATCTTCTGCTCCCAAGGAGTCCGCCTCCAGGGTTGTGGAGGCACGCGCGTGGTTGCACGGGAAGACGAGGCGTCCTCCCTCCGTCTGCACGGCTCGGCCGGGGCCCGTCGCGTACCTGGGGAGGGAGGGAGGGGAAGCACAGCCTCGAGGGGCGGTGCCGACGCACCAGGCCGGGAGAAGTCCCACACCACACAGCGGGAGGGCGGAGTGGGGTGCACTGTACCGCACCACGTCCAGTCGTCCTCGCTGACGGCAGACGTGATCTCCGAGGGGGAAGACCACTCGAGCCCGCCGTCCGAGCTGAAGAGGACAAACACACGCCGCCGCCGAGCGTGCCCTCGCCAGATGGCCGACTCGTGCGCCTAATCTCGCGTGATCTCGCGTGATCTCGGGTGATCTCCTCCCTCCGACTCGCGCAGATGGCCGACTCGTGCGCCGAGCCGTCGTTGACAGTGACGAGCAGGACGATGCGGTCGCGCACCGCGTCGTACACGCAGCACGGATTTCCGACCGTGGCACCCGCCATCTCTAAGCCGATCTCTGCGCCGCTCGCGACGATTCGCAACGCCGACCACGTCGACCCACCGTCTGACGAAGAGCGGGCGACGACGCGCACCGAGCCCGAGTCGGCCCGCTCGAGCCGTTCCTCGCAGAGCGCGAAAAGCGTTCCATCGGGTAGGCGTAGCAAGCTCGGGATTCGATACATGCCGGAGGGCGCGCCATCGCCGAATACCACGACTTGCTTGAGCGACAATATGCGAGACGGTGGCCGAGGCGAGACTCTCCGTCGGATGATGATCTTCAAAGCGACGTCGAGCATCATCCTCGGCATGCAGCGCGCCAGCTTGGCGGCCACGGACCCGAAGAGCGCGCTCATGGGCCTCGTCGCCCTACACCGCGCTGCCGAGGAACCCACCCACAGCCGAACAACACACGGACGGGGGGGGGACAGGCGAGATGCCAGCTCCCGCGCTGCAAAAAGAATTTTGCGGTCCGTCAGGCACGGCAATGCGATCACGCCCCTCGCCTTAAAATCCCTGTGTGGTGGCGGCGTGCCGTCCTTCTCTTCCCCCCTTTCTTTCTTTCTGCACGGGACTGGTGCGAGAGAAGAATCTCTCTCTCTCTCTGGTGCGCACTGGACAAACAAAACCTTCTCTCTCTCCGCACTGGCACTAACACAGGCTGCTGCTGCTGCTGTTACCTCCGGTCCACACGGGTACTCCCGTGCTAGGACAACAAGGCCCCACGGTACACGGCGTCTCCACACTAGGCGAGTCACACATGTGTCGTGATTGGGATCAAAGCGCTGACTGTAGACTAAGCTCCCTCGCACACACTGGGCACGGTGGCAGACGCCCAAGGGGTGGGCGACGGCTAGCGCACCACACTCCTCTCCTTAAAATCCCAACAATATGTGGTGGCGGCGTGCCGTCCTCCCATCCCTCCTCTGGGTTGTCTGTTTTCTTAAAATTCTTTCTTTTACTGGGCACGGTGGCGGCGTGCCGTCCTCCCATCCCTCCCTTGGCTTATGTTTTTTCTTTCTTCACTGGGCACGGGACTGGCGCGCAAAAAGAAACAAAAGTCCCTTGCGTCTGTGCTTGGGGTGATAAGGGAAGGTGGCGAGCGGGTGCGTGTGGCGCTACGAGAGTAGAAAGAGAGAGAGAGAGAGGCAATACCAGCAGCAGTGTGGTATCGGACACGGCTCCGGGCTCTGATGCTGTGAAGGTAGCGGGTGCGTGTGGCGCTCACCTCGGGAGAGACTCTCTTCCACCTCCTCGGTGTGCAGCAGCGAGCCAGCGAGCCGAGGGTGCCTCCCAACGCCGCGCAAGTACCCGTTTGTGACCTCCCTTTTTGGAATTCTTCTTCTTGACTTCCCCGAGCCAACACGGCGAGACCGGCTCCGGGACGCCGGCGTTTGGCCTGTACCAGACGTTCGAAAGTTGGTCGTGTCGCGCGAAAGGAAGAAAGGAAAGTTGCGCTAAAACCAAAACGGCGCGTCCTGCATGGAATTCTCCGCATGGCCGGCATCCGAGAGAGAGCAGAGATTTGTTGTTGGCATCCGCCTCCCAAGGTCCCAGTGGCAGAGCCCAGCTCCACGAGTTTGCCGCTTGAGCCGCTGAAACGACAAAAACAAAAATCTCTCTCTCTGAAACGCGAGCTGAACAGCTGCTCTTCATGGGACATGGCATCGAACGGGACACAATCTGAGAGAGATATTTTTAGCAATACCAAACAACAACAACAGGTATTGCAAAAATCTCTCTCTCTCCAAACAAACAACAACTCTAAACACTCACACGCTTTGAGAGAGATTTTTAGCAATAACAAACAACTCTAACACTCACACGTCATTTGGGGCCTGGAGCCCTGTTCACGCGCGCGCGAGACGTGCAAAAAGAAAGAAAGAAAACAGACAACCCAAGGGAGGGATGGCGAGACGTGCAGACAGGGTTGCACGTTCTTTTGGTTTTGCACTTGGAGCACTTGGAGTGCAGTCAGTAACCGCACATCCAAGGCCGGGGAGCTAAGAAGCGCACCCAGCGGGCCGGATGATTGGCATCGGGTTACGGGCTAGAGAGTTTTCACAATCTCTGCAAGAATGGCTTCGGCCATGGGTGACCTCCTGCTTCCTCCTGACCCGAGCTCAGATGGCGGCCAGAGCAGAACGTGCCCAGAAACGGTGCAAAAACGGTGCAGCAAACGGAGGCTTGAGAACGGCGTCTCATGAGGGCGGTCTCGAGCCTATTTCTGTGATCTAATACGTACACGTCTATGCTGTCTCTCGTAACCACTTCCCCGCTCGCCCTATGGTTCTGGCAGACTGCCACACCACCACCACCTCCACCGCGCCCGCCACCGTGGTGGTGGCTGCCTCCGCCGAGTCCGCCAAGCCGTCCGCCGGGACCGCCCACACCGCCAGAGCCACCTCCTCCAATCCATCCTTGGCCGCCCAAGCCACCGCCGCACAGCCCGCCCCCGAAGCCTCCTGCACCCCCCTCGGTGCCCCCTGCGCCGCCGCCATCGCCGCCACCGCCATCGCCGCCGCCGCCATCGCCGCCGTCGCCATCGCCGCCGCCGCCATCGTCACCGCCGCCGCCGCCGCCCCCAAGCCCTATCGACTGGTACACCGTCTACACTCGCACGGCCCTAATGGCTTTGCCCGGGCCCGTCGCGGAGAGGAGCGTCCAGTGCGAGGCCGCGCTTCGTTTGAACGCCCCATCGTGTGCGTGTGGCATTGTGGGCACGGAAGGTGGGCACAATGGGACCTAATGCACATCCGTGACACATCTCCACACCCCGCCAACCTGCCCAGGTACGTGCTGCCACGCCAGCTGCGGCACCTGCGGCGACTCGCCAAGTGCCTGCAACGGCCTGGGCGGCCAGGCATCTACAGCATCTGCTGCGCATTCCTCTTTTGCATTCATTATCATGACATGATGTTGTACTGTGCAGGACATCTGCTGCGCCTCGCGCATCATCTTTCGAGCGGCGCCGTGCCGCCTGCCTGGTGCGGAACACTTCCACAGGCACAACTTGCGACACTCTCTCGCCGCGGCGCAGCACCCCGCCCCGCCCCGACACAGGTGAAGTCGGATGCGTCGTCCAAGCCTCGCCGCCGCTACCGCCTCCGCCGCCGCCGTCGTCACCGCCGCTGCCTCTTCCGCCACCGCCGCCGTCCCTACCACCACCGGCACCGCCGCCGCCGCCGCCACCGTCGTCACCGTCATCGCCATCGCCGCTGCCTCCGCCGCTTGGGCCGCCGCCGCCGCCACCGCCGTCACCACCGCCGCCACCGCCGCCGTCCCCACCACCACCGTCACCACCGCCGCCACCGCCGCCGTCCCTACCACCACCGTCACCGCCGCCGCCGCCGCCACCGTCGCCACCGTCATCGCCATCGCCGCTGCCTCCGCCGCTTGGGCCGCCGCCGCCGCCACCGCCGCCACCGCCGTCACCACCGCCGCCACCGCCGCCGTCACCGCCGCTTGCGCCGCCGCTTACGCCGCCGCCGCCGCAGTCTCCGACGCTGCAGGATGCACTGGCGCTGTGCGAGTCTGGCTCCGGCTACAGCTTTGAGTGCTACCTCGCAAACTATGCCGGCCTGGCTACTCATGCAGCCCACGACCCACAGCAGGGACCACAGCTGGCGCGCCGCCACTTTGAGAGGCTGTCTCTTCTAGGAACCTTCTACGAACCTTCTAGGCCTTCTAGGCGCGCCGCCACTTTGAGAGGCTTGGCTACGCCGAGGGACTCACATGCGCGTGCGCCTCGCCGCCTCCCGCGACGCCGCCACCGCTCACGCCGCCGCCACCGCCGCCACCTACGCCGCCGCCGCCGCCACCGCCGCCACCTACGCCGCCGCCGCCACCTACGCCGCCGCCACCGTCACCGCCGCCACCTACGCCGCCGCCGCCGCCACCGCCGTCTATGCCGCTGCCGCCGCTCACGCCGCCGCCGCCGCCGCCACCTACGCCGCCGCCGCCACCTACGCCGCCGCCACCGTCACCGCCGCCGCCGCCGCCGCCGCCGCCACTGCCACCGATCGCGCCACCGCCGCAGGTGCGCCCGGGAGAGGTGGATCCCCAGAGAGAGACCCCTCCCCTCCCCCTTCGCGTGAGAGTGCCTCGCCGGCGGGAGGGGAGGGTGTCATGGCGTCAAGGGGGATGCGACTAGGCGCCGTCGCTCTTCGCCGGCTTCGGGCAGGCTGGAAGGCAGGCGGACGCCTGGCTGGGGAAGTGGCTGGGGGACATGCTGCACCGGCTGGGAGTCGGCGACGCAGGCGTGCCACTCCGCTCCCCCGCCCCCTCGGCCCTGTAGGCAGTCGCACCCTGAGCTGTTCCGCTTGTGCGCAGACGTGGTGGGCCGCTTCTTCTCCCCCGCCAATTCCTCCACTCCGGAGTACGAGCGGGTTCGCCGCGCCGTGTCAGAGGCCGGTCGCTCTCTCGGCCCAGGCGTGAGGGGTGGAGGTGGTGGGTCGCTTTAGGCGGGAAACCGGCTGCTCGGCATATCTCTCGGCTTCGGCCTCGTCTGCTGGTCGCTCTGCTTGTGGCATGGCTTGTGGTGGCTCTGGCGCTGCTGCTGCAGGCATCGCCGCTACAAGGATTTTGTCGACGAGGGTGAGCTCGAGGAGATCTAATGCCGTAATGGTTATCGTCACGTATATCGTCACGTAGTGGAGAGGAATGTGCCGCTGTTCAGAATATGTATAAAAGCTTAAAGGAGTTTTAGCCGTATCAAATGAAACAAATCGTCGTTTAAGGTTTGAAAAAGTTCTCTGCTCGCGTGTCTCGTCGGGACTGCCGTTTTAAACTAAGAAGAAAAGCGAGAATGTTCCCCATACAATCACACTTCATAGCCGTCGCAGCCAGAGCCACACCCGCACACGCTCTTCTCCTCTCTTGGTTGCGTCACGAGCCGAAGTTGCCCTTCGCTAGCGGCATGTACTCCGGCGGCACCCCTCGGGCCAGGTTCTGCTCCCGCGATTCCCACGCCCTCCACGGCACGATGCGCTCGCCGGCGCTCGAGGACATCTCTGCTCCGTCCGCGCCCGGAAGGTCCGTTGTCCACGTCACGCGCGGGTAGTCGACGGAGCGCCCGATCACGCCACCCGTCCACGGCACGTGTGTCGGCGGCGTCAGGTTGCGCTTCGAGCCGTCCGGCATCCTGCCACTCAGGTGCTTATCCCAGTTCTTGCGTCGGAAGCTCTCCGAATACCGGCCGCGCTGGCCAAAGAGCGGGTGCCGCACGTCCGCCTGCCACTTGAGCCAGCACTCGCCGTGCGTGTGTGTATTGCCGTTGTCGAGGCTCCAGCAGTGCGGCAGGTAGCAAAAGCTCCACGAGTTGCACGGCCTCCGCGTATTCTTTGCGGCGTGCGCCATGCAGCGCTGGCAGCACTCGGCCGCCGACCGGACCCGATGCTCCGGCGCCGAGCCCCACGCCACCGCCTCACCGGCCGGGTCGCTGTGGGGCTCTTCGCCGCACTCGGTCGGCGTCGTGATGCCGGGGCAGTCGCCAGGGCACGACGTCTCGGCCGCCTCGCACACTCCGTCGCCGCAGGTCGGGCTCCGCGGTGTGGCGATTTCGATTTCGAGACTGCGGGCAGGCGCATAGGTGGCGGTATCCCGGCGGGCGGCGGCGGCTGGCCGAGCTCGGCCAAGGATATGGACAGTGAGCAGAGTGGCGAGCGCGACGGCGATGAGGATCGTGGGGACGTGAGCAAGCATTGTGGGAGGCAAACTCTTTTCTGCCGGGTATGCCGGGTCCAGGCTAAAAGTTTAAGGTGTTGCTGCGCAAAAGGGGTCGGACACAGGGCGCAGTTCATGCTAAGAGCCAGAAGGGGAGCTAGAGAGAACGACTACCCTGTCCCGTTATTGCGTACACCAACACCACACAAGCTCTCTCTCTCCTGTCCTCACTCAGGGCAGGGGGGTCACAACTACCGAGTCCCTCGACTAGCTGCCAAGTTGCCGACCGAGAGCGGATCTCCTCCTGCTCCGCAAGGAGGGTGGCCAAGGCTAAAGTCTTGCCGGGCGCGTTGACGACTTGGAGAAGGTCGCCCTTGTACTTGTACTTGTAGAGATGCTCGAGGGGGTGCTTTGTGGGGCGGTGCGCAGCCAGACCAGCAGTGAGGGGAGGCGCACCCTCACTCTCCTCGATTGCAGAGCTCGTCGGAGGCTGCGGCACGACGGGAGGGTCGCGACAGCAGTCCTCGGGCGAGCCGACGCGCATGTCCAACCAGCGCTGGGACTCGTTGTGACGGCAGACGCCGGCTGCCTCTCCAACCGCTTCTGCAGCGTCCTTCCTTTGCCCGGTGCATGGGCTCGATCCGATTCCGCAGCGTGTCGGTCCCCAGCGGCGGTGCTGCGCGGGAGGCGGCCGCGGGCACGCCCGGCTCGATCAGCGGCTTTCCCTCAGTTGCTCCGAAAGCACGGATTTGGCGGACGTTCTTGGTTTCAATTTTACGGATGTCTTGGCACCAGCTGAAGGCTTGCACGGCAGAGATCACGCAGTTTGTGCAGCCACGGTATTCGTGGATTTGAGCACTTGAGCACTTGATAGGGTCGATTCCGCATGGTACGGGACCCCTCGATCGTCTCGCCCACCCTCACTGGTGTGTTCATTGGGGGGGGTCATAAGCTCATAACAAACACGGTACAGGATCGAGGTGCACGCTGCAGAAGCAGTGTCGTCCCCCCTCTCCCCGACGGCGATGGCGGTGTGACCGATCGAGCATGCTACAAGAGGAGCTTGTTCAGCAGGATCCGGGGTGGGCCGAGCAGTTCTCACTTCCTCAATGGGTGAGCTTCAGACCTCAGGCCAGCGCCACCACGCGTCCTCCCCCTTCACCCCTCGGCTCGTGTGGATTCGAACCACGGCCGGGATGGAAGCTTCCTGCTTCCATCTGACTAATTTTCCACTTTCCTCCTGTGCAAGAGCGGGGGGGGAGGGCTCGGACGGAGCGCGTGACGGGAGGGGGCGCCGGGGAAAGGGGGGGGGGGGGAGGGGGGCTCAGCCGTGCAGGAAGGCATCAGTTATCATATCAACAGACAGGTACTGCTCGGCCGTATGTGGAACCGCCAACTGGTTAATTGTCAGAATTCCTGTTGTGCAAGAGGGGAGAGGGCTCTGACGGAATGTGTGGCGGGAGGGGGCAGGGAATGGGCGCGGGGGAAGGGGGGGGGGGAGGGGGGCTCAGCCGTGCAAAAGGCATCAATTAATAATATTAACGAAGAAATATTGCTCGGCCAAGGGCCGTTCATGAAGTCCGTCTCGATCTGGAGGAGACGGGTCAACCCGGTGAGGACCAGATCACGTTCATTGTCGTAGCCGGAGGGGATGTTGACCTTTAGCCCTTGGAGCCAACCTTCATTTGGTTTTTTCCCCGCAGACCACTCGGGCAACTTTTACCAAATGCCAAAGTTGCACTTTACCACTCGGGCAAATTCGACGATTTCGATTGCTTTTACCACTCGGGCAAACTCGATGAAACGGCGGACGGAAAGCGCGTTCGCGGCCGCTCGCCGGAGAGCTATGCATGAAGCGGCCGGCGCGCCACCGCAGCTCACCGATGGAGCTTGCGCCGCGGCTCAATCCACAGGCGCAGCAGCATTGCGACGCATTCTCCAAGCACGGCCTCTGGCGTTGCGAGTGCACAGAGAGCGAGCAATAGTCGACAAAAGCACTGATCTGAGGGCAGCAGATCTCCATGTCGGTCGCGCCCTGCAAAAGGACACAACCGCGGGCCGCGGATACTTGCCCGGACGCGGACCCGCCGTGCGAGTTGCAGACCCGGAGGAGGCCGACCCAGCTCACCCCCAGAGAGGCCATGCCCAGGGTCAGCATGAGAGGGGGGGCTGTTTCCGTCCGTCCGTCTTCGGCTTTTGCTATTTGCAGATTTGTCAATGGTACGTTTGGTACCGCGTCTGCGACGCGGGCGCCTTGCAGGCAGACAGAGCCCTTAGCCACCCTTTATATCTTGCGCGGTCAAAACATCGTGTGGAGGACGGCACGCCGCCACCACACAGGGATTTTAAGGAGAGGGGGGTGATGCGCTAGCCGTCGCCCACCCTTGGGGTCCCTTGGGGAAGGTGAAGACTGGTGCCCCGGGCGGGGGCGTCGCAGTCCCGCAGTTTTTATGTATGTTATTTTACAAGTTTCCTATTCAAAGGAGGGTAACTCTGACCTGTTCCGACCTTGATCCGACTGTGATCAGACCAAAGCTGAGTACTGACCTGTTCCGACCGTCATCACTTTGAACATGGTGAGAGACAGATTTTTGAAAACAACATTCTCTCTTCAACATGGTCGGATCAAGGGTCGGATCAGGGTCGGAACAGGGTGAGCCCCGTGGTGACGGTCCTATTTCCGGACGACCATGATCCGACCATGATCCGACCATGATCCATGTTCAAAGATCCATGTTCAAAGTGATGACGGTCGGAACAAACAGGTCAGTACTCAGCTTCGGTCTGATCAAGGTCGGAACAGGTCGGAGTCCTACCTTTTCGTTATCAAACATGTCTGGGCTTGGGGTGAGACTCCCCCCCCCCCCCCCCCGCCCCCAGGGCCCAGGGGTATGTCCCGTCTCGATTTTCTTTTGGCGCTTAACAAAAATAAGAAAAGCGATCTCACCTCCCCGCCGTACTCGTACGCTCGTCGATCGTTGGGCTCTCTGATGGCAGCGGCTGACGCCTTCTCGCCCTGGTCCGACCTCTGCGTGCCGCCAGACGCCCTCCGCCTCGCGCCAACTCTCCTCTCCGGCATGAGCTTCCGTTGGCACCCGAGCGCGGCCGGCAACATCTACGTTGGAGTCCTCAGCGACTGCATCTACGAGCTGCGCGAGGACGACGCGACCGTGCATTGGCGCGTGTGTGGACCTGCCGACAGCGACCGGGCGCGCGCTCAGCTCCGCGAGCACCTCAGCCTCGACCGCGGCGTCACCGCCAGCGCGTGGGCGGGCGGCGGGCAGCTACCGGTCCAGTTCTTTCACGCGGCCGCCGCGCTGCCTGGCGTGCGCGTGGTGAGCGTGCTGTCGCGCCTCGAGAGCCTTGTGTCCTTCATGGGTTCGGCCAACAACAACATCAAGCGCAACATGCAGATGGTCGCCTCACTATGCGCGAACTTCGAGGAGAACCGTCTCGGGTGCGACAGCGAGGGCGCTGCCCTCTTCAGCTTCCCGTCGGTCGCCCAGCTGTGCTCGCTCTCGGAGGAGCGGCTCTGGGAGCTGGGGTGGGGGTACCGCGCGCCGCGGCTGCACAAGCTCTCTCGCCAGCTCGAGGAGCGCGGCGGCGAGGCGTGGCTCGACAGCCTCGCGCGGCTCTGTGACGAGGAGCTCCGCGCCGAGCTGGTCGCGCTGTGCGGCGTCGGGCGCAAGGCTGCGGCCCGCTGCTCTTCTGCCGCACCTCGCAGCCCTGTGACGTGCTCGAATACAGTGCACAGGTGGCGGACTGCGTGCTGCTCTTCTCGTACGGGCGAGACAGCGTGGCGCGCTGCCCCCGCCCGCCCGCCCGCCCGCCCGCCCGCCCGGCCGTGAGCATGAGGTGCCTCTCCCCCGCCCCTCAACCCCGCCTCTCCACCCCCCGCCCCTCGGCCGCGACTCAGGTGCCCGTCGACACGCACTGCCTGCAGATGGCGCGCCGCTTCCTGCTGCCCCCCGCGGCCCGCGACAAGAGCTTCGGGCCGGCCCTCTACGAGCAGATCAGCGCCTGCTTCGTCGACCTCTTTGGACCCCTCGCTGGGTGGGCCTTCATGACTCTATTCGCGGGCGAGCTCGCAGACTTCCGGCGGCGTCGCCTCGTCCAACCTCGGCTAATCTCGGCTAATCTCGTCAGGCGAGCTCGCGGACTTCCGGCGGCGCGTGGCGGCCGCGGCGGCGGCCGCAGAGGAGGGCGGCGGCCCGGGAGGAGGGGGCGGCTCCCCCCTCCGTCCAGACAAGCGGCAGGCTCGCCGTGCCCGTCTTCCGACGCAGCCCGCTCCCTCCTCGCCCCCCGGGAAGCGGTCGCGCTACTTTGCGTCGCCGCCGCGCACGTACGCCGTGCCGCGCCGCCCGCCGCCCGCCCCCGCCCCGGCCCCTCGCGGCTCCGCAGGGGCAGCCGCCTGCAGAGTCGAGACCCGCGCCGCCCGGCGGCGGAGGTCGGGGTGCGAGGCGGAGGCACAGAGCGCCGAGGCGGACCGAGCGGTCGAGGCCTCGTCGCCGTCGGGGAAACGGGCCTCTCGTTACTTTTGAGCGACCGGGCCGGCGCAACAAGACATGGAACGTTGCCTGGTCGGATATTTGTGAGCACTTGGCGCACTTGGAAAAACTTTTTTTGCCGGCTTCTCCCGATAGGAAGCCGCCGGATGTAAGTGGGGCGGGTTTTTGCTGCTGCGGGGTCCCCCGCTGTCGCCCGGGGGGTGTGCGAGGCGCGAGGGGTGGGCACGACCAGTAGGGACCCCCTCCCCCGGGCCCCGCTCAGCGCTCTCAGTTGGGGCCTCCGCGGCCGAGTGGGAGATATTGGATGGGAAACGGGTCGATTTGCAAAGTGGGGCGCCGGGCCCGGCCGGGCCCGGCCGCTCGGGCCCCTGCCGGGCCCGGCCCGCGCGCCCGTGCCGGGCCCGGCTTGCCCCTCCCGGGCCCGGCCCGCGCGCTTTGCCGGGCCCGGCTTGCCACTCCCGGGCCGAAGCGCCCAAATCAGCAGGTCGAGGAGCGAGGCGGGCCCGGCGAGGAGAAAACCGGCCCGGCAAACCGTCCTGCCCGGGCCCGTCTGCGGCACATAGGCCGGCCCGCTCACTCACAGCCGGGGAGCCGGGCCCGGGCAGGAGGGTGTGCCGGGCCCGTTTTGCGCGAGGCGGTCCCGGCGAGGAGAAAACCGGCCCGGCAAAAGCACGCTCGGCGGCCCGGGAGCGGCCACTTTTGACCCGCCCGGGGCCCCAGTTATAGGGATCCCTTATAGAGATGTTAGAGGCGGGTTAGGATCCCTAGGTCCGCTACTGAAGCAGCGATGGGCGGATGTCGTCTTCTTTTTGGTGTACCTGTGTTAGTGCCAGTGCGCGCCAGTCCCGTGCCCAGCGAGTTTTCTAAGATTCGCACCTGTGATCCCGATCCCCCAAAAAAATCTTCCGGCCGCCTGACATCCCCACATGGCTCGAAGAGTCGCGCAGTACCTCGTCTCCAGCCCGCCCTGCTTCGAGGGCGCCACTGCAGCCGCTGCTGCCGCGTATCAGCGCGACGGCGCGGTCTGCATACGCGGAGCGCTACGAGGCTGGGTCGACGCCGTGGCAAGCGGCATCGCGCGGAACCTCGCCTCTCCAGGGCCGCACTTTGAGTCGCTGCCGCTGGGAGCCACGAGCGCTCGCTTCATGAACGATTACTGCAACTGGCGACGCATCCCGGAGTACGAGAGCTTTGTGCGCGAGTCGCCCGCAAAGGCGTTGGCGCGTGCGGTGATGGCGAGCGAGAGGAGCATCTTTTATCACGAGCACGTCCTGGTCAAGGAGCCGCTCGCCGCCTCCCCCACGCCATGGCACCACGACCAGCCCTACTACCCGATCGACGGCGACCAGCTGCTCTCGCTCTGGTTCCCAGTCGACCCAGTGCCGCTCGACGCGACGCTGCTCTTTGTGCGCGGCTCGCACAGGCACGGCTACTACGCGCCTCGCAAGTTCGAGACGCAGCGCAACTACGACGGCAGCGACGAGCTTCCCACGATGCCCGCCATCGCAGACGCGCCGCACGAGCACGAGCTGCTCGGCTGGCAGCTGCAGCCCGGCGATTGCGTCCTCTTCTCCGGGAAGACGCTGCACGGCGCGGTGGGCAACGCCTCGGAGAGTAGGAGCCGCCGCGTGCTCACGACACGCTGGATGGGCGACGACGCGCGCTTCGCTCCCCGCCGGTGGGAGATCAGCCCGCCGTACACGGGCGGGCTGCAGGCGGGCGACCCGATGGAATGTGGTCTCTTTCCTCGGTTGCTATGAGCGCGCGATCTCGCTAGAGAGGGCCAGCGATCGCTAGGAGCGGCTGGTCTCGCGGTAGTGTATAGACTTAAGTCTTTGTTAGACACAGAGGTGTCCAATCCTGCAGATCTTCAGTAGTCGACTAGTAGACCCCGGAGGGCTACGAAGCCTTCACACTCCAAGGGGCTGCGCTCGGGGAGCACTGCAGCTCTGTCCTCTGAGAGTGCGCGTGAGTGTGAGTGCGGCGCTGCCATGGGCGCCCTCTGAGAGTGTGAAAGAGCGAGCGAGACTTCACTACCAGTTGTACACAGGTGTGTACGTAGACGTACCTAGATACCGTCGGGCGTCGGCGATACGTGTACGACTCTAACACACCGACACCGCAAAAAAAACACGTACTGCCGCTGGCCCGCCTCGCAGGCGCCTGGCCAGCTGGCCCCGACCGAACGCGTACAAATGTAAGACTGAGTACGGTCTATACCTGTACAGCCGAGCGTAGCTCGAGATACTACTGGTGCTCCCTCAGGACCTGCTCGAGCGTGCCGCCCTCGGCCAGCGTCTGCGCCGCCCGGCTCAGCTCCTGCTTGAGCACGGCGAGCGAGCGCGGCGTGAGGACGCGGCCGAGGTCGTGGTCCTCGTCGACCGGGTCCTCGATCGGGAAGAGGTGCCACTCCCTCCCCGCCGCCCCCTCGGGCCACGCCTTGTCCGCCTGCTGCAGCGGCGCGCCGATCCGCGTGCAGACCACCCACCACTGCGCCAGCGCGCCGCCTCTGCCCGAGCCGCCTTCGCCGAGCCAGTCCGCCCAGAAGTGGAAGAAACCGGAGAGCAGGCTGCCGACGTCCTGCGAGGTGCGCGACGCCGCCGCCACCGCCGCCGCCGCCTCGAGGACGGCGGCGTGGTCGCGCCTCAGCTCGTGCGCCGCTCGCTCCGGCTCGCCCTCGCCGCCTCCGTCTCCGCCTTCGTCGAGGCCGGGCAGGACGAGGAGCGGGTCTGCCGACCAGGCGTCGGACCATTCCCCGCCGGCGAGGGAGGTGAGGGAGGGGAGGACGGGCGGGGAGCAGAGCTGCAGGTAGGCGATCAGCAGCTGGCACCAGGTGTAGCTGTTCGGGAAGCTCGCGCGCGGGTCGTTGATGGCCCTGCGGGCGGCCCACCGCTTGACCACGAAGAGGAGTGTCCTCACGCGCGGGTCGCACCGCGCGTACGACGCGAGGAGCGCCTAGCCGGCACGGCAAGGACGTGGCGCGGACATGCCCTGCAACGGGCTCTCGGCGAGTACGACGCGGGCAGCGCCGTCTTGGCGCGCGCGCGGCGGTTGTCGATCGAGATGTCCGCAGGGATGCGCGAGTCGGAGTCGACGCACTTGACGATCGGGACTCGCGCCCGCGCCACGCCCTCGACGCCCTCCCAGCCGGAGCGCGAGCCGAGGATCCTTGCCAAGCCGTCGACGAGCTGCACCTGCGCAGCAAGGGCCGCGAGATCTCCGCAGGAAGCCGCGCCCCCCCCGCCCCCGCCCTTCGGGCCGGAGCCTTGTCCGTGTGCCCCATCGCCCTCGGAGTCTCGAGCGTCAGGTCCAGGTCGGCGCCTGCCACGAGATGACCCGAGATGGAGCCGAGATGAAGCCGAGATGGAGCCGAGATGGAGCCGAGATGAAGCCGAGATGAGCCGAGATGAGCCGAGATGAGCCGAGATGGAGCCGAGATGGAGCCGAGATGGAGCCGAGATGAAGCCGAGATGGAGCCGAGATGAGCCGAGATGAGCCGAGATGAGCCGAGATTTCATGTCCGGGTCGGCGCCTGCCGCGTTGAGCCCGCAGCTGGAGGAGCCAAACACGCGAAGCCTGCTCCCCGGCGCGACGGTCTGCGCGTGCGCCTCGAGTCGCTCGACGATGGCCCGGCGCAGCGCTGCGTCCCCCTCGGGCGGCTGGAGCGACGCAGCCTCCGCCTCGCACTCGGCGGTGAGCGCCTGAACCCAGCCGGCTCTGCGGGTCAACACATCTCCTCAGCGGAGAGGCCCCGCCCACTGACGCCAGCCCGCGCCGCGAGGGGGCGAAGCACGAGGGGCGCCCAGCCGCCGTCGCACACGGCGCGGGCCCGCCGCACCATTTGCTCGACGTAGCGGCGCAGGGGGGAGTGAGTCGGGCAGCAGGTCGCGCTCCGGAGCAGCTCGCCGCAGACCTCCTGCTTGCGCCGGGCGAGGTCCTACGGGGGGAGGCTCGGAGAAGGTGCAGAGGGAAGGCGCGGAGGCGCAGAGAAGCTTGCGGCGGGCGATGTCCGCCTCTGCGTTCCAGCCGCCTCCTGCCGGCGGGGAGGAGGCGGCGGAGGAGGCGGAGGCGGCCGGCGGCGAAGCTTGCGAGGAGAAGAGGGAGGCTGCTGCAAGCTGAGAGGCTCCCTCCGGCGCGTAGTACTCGACCCGCACCTCCTCCTCGCCGCCCTGGCAGAGCCACTCGACCAGCCGCGCTCCGTCCCTGAACCAGACCCCGTCCACAGCGAGCAGCAACCCCTCAGGGAGGCGAATCAGGGCGGACCCTTCCCTCGAGACGACGAGGCCCCACGGCTGCGCCGGCAGGACCGCAGCCACACCGTGCGGCGAGAGCGACCAACGCATGCGCGGCACACGCGCGACGCTCACGCGCGACGGCCCCGGGCGCGGCTCGTAGGTGGACGCGCCGAGCGGCGCCTTTGGCGGCGCGCCGACATGAACGAAGCGGCAGCGGCTTCCCTCGCGGCACGCGCCGGCGGCGAAGAAGTGGCACGCCTTGCACAGGTATGCTGAGATATGAAGGGATACGAAGAGATGTGAAGAGATGTGAAGAAGTGGCACGCCTTGCACGCGAGAGAGGGAGTGTGTGTGTGTGTGTGTGTGTGTGTGTGTGTGTGTGTGTGTGTGTGTGTGTGTGTGTGTGTGTGTGTGTGTGTGTGTGTGTGTGTGAGCAGGGGCAGGCGTGGGGAGAGAGGCAGGTCTGGAGCAAGAGAGGCGCGCCTCGCGCGACAGCTTGCTCGCGCCATCGCCAACGTCCCAGAATCCCTCGCGCCTCGCGCAAGACGCGCAGCAGAGCAGCCGCCGGCCGCCGGCCGCAACCTCGACCCGCGCAGTCAGGCTCCAGAAGCAGCAGGCGTCGAAGGCTCGCCCGCACGTGTCGCACTTTAGCCCTCCCCGGTGCAGCAGCGCGGCGGTCCGCAGCAGCCCCTTGCGCAGCCGCCGCGAGGGCGGGGCGCTGCCCGGCCGCTGGTACCGCTCCGCCAGCAGCGCCAGCAGCGCGGCGCTCGCCTGCGCCGCCTCGAGGTTGTGTGCGCCCGTCTCCTCGCGCGCCCGCCTCGCGAGCGAAAGGGCCTCCTCCACCGCCGCCTCCTCCTCCTCCTCGCTCGCGGGCGGGGGGCGAGCGCTGAGCACCGCTCTGCCGAGCGAGAGGGGCACAAAGTCGCCGCAGCCGCACCCGTCCGCCTCGCCGCGCCGGTTGGCCGACCGCCGGATCTCCGCGTGGAGGAGGGCCTCCGGCTGGCCTTGCACCGCGTGCGAGTACCGGCACTGCCCTCCCCGCACGCCGCACCGGCCGGTGGTTGCAAACTGGAGGCAGAGCTTCGGCAGCGCGTCCGTGCGGGACCAGCAGTCCGCCAGAGGGTTGAGCGCCGCCCGGCGACTCACGCCACCGCCCGCGCGCAGGTGGGAGGAGTCGAGCGCATACCCGCGGAGAGGCGACTCGAGCGGCGGGAGCGGCGCGGGCGGCGGCTCCGAGCCGGAAACACTCGCCGCCGCCGACTCGCCGTGTGCAGGCGGCTCGCCGGGCTGGGCTGGCCCCTTTGGGCGGGCGAGGAGGAACCGGCGGAATTCGGCGTTCGAGAGACCCTCCGCCGGGGCGGCAGCAGCCCGTGCCGGTGCCTCTGCCTCTGCAGCAGCCGGCGTGGCCGGTGCCTCAGCCTCTTCCTCTGCAGCAGCCGGCGTGGCCGGACCCTCAGCCTCTTCCTCTGCAGTAGCCGGCGCCTCAGCCGCCTCCTCCGCCTTACTTCCGCCGGTTTGGAATTCTTGCATAAAATACAATGTCTCGTTGATGTTTGCGTCGAGCTTCGTAGACCCGGTCGGATCGCAGCTGGAAATTGTCAGCGCCTCTTCCAGCTGCTGTGCCATCGGCGCTGCCGCTCCTGCTGTTTCCACGTCCGACTCGTGCACCTCGGAATATTCGGAGATGTGCGAATCAGCACTGTCGTAGGCGCTGCTGGATTCTGACCCTGCTTCAACAACCATGAGCCCCGAGCATGGGACACAGCTCCTGGGTTCGGGCTACTTGCAGTCTCGGTGGTACGTAGCCTTCCCACACCACCCCGGCACCTACGGAACTGTAACATACGAAGTAATTTGTGAAGTTCTGAGAGTGGCTTCTGTTCTGGTTTTGTATCCGCTTTCTCTCTCAGCCCACGGCCGACGGCCCCGTGCCCCCGCCTCCGCCCGCGGCCTTGCGCGCCTCGCGCTGCCACTTTGGCACGTAGACCTTCTGCGGCTTGCCCGCCGCCTTGGCCTGCTGCCACGTGTGCTCCAGGTGTTCGGTTTGCCGCTCTGCGGCGGTCCTTTGCTTCTGGCTGCTCGCGTCCGCCCGCGGGTCGCCGCTGACGCCCCGCCCGCCCTGGTGCGTGCTCCCGAGCTTGTTCCAGCGCAGGTCGATGCTGCGGACCGAGGGGGGCGCGTCGGCGTCGGCGAGCGCCTCGAGAAGTTCGTCGGCGCCCTCGTCCCCAATGTTGCAGTCCGCGAGCGAGAGCGCCGTGAGCGAGCCGCACCCGCCGAGCACCCAGGCGAGCTCGTCGCTTCCGCCGTCGGAGAAGTGGTTCGAGCTCAGGTCGAGGCGGGCGAGGCGCGAGAGGGGGAGCGCCGCCGCGAGCCGACTGCACGCCTTCCTGTCCACGTTGCAGCCCGACAGCCGCAGCGAGCGGAGCGCGGAGGCGGGAAGCGCTATGGCGAGGGCGGCGGTGGCGGCGCCGTCGAGGCGAACGTTCGCAGTCAGGTCGAGGTGGGCGAGCTTGCCGAGGGAGGCGGCGAGGGAGGTTGCGCCGGAAGAGGTGATCCGGTTGCCGCTCAGGCGGAGGGAGCGCAAGCGGCAGTCGCCCGCCAGCGCGAGGGCGAGGGCGTCGCAAGCGGCGTCGCCGACGCCGGTGAAGCAGAGCGAGAGCGACCGGATCGGCGTGCTGGGCAGCACGGCGGCGACGGCGGCGCCGCCCCCATCGAGGAGCGGATTGTGGTCGAGGTCGAGGGCTGTCAGTGAGGCGTGGCCGGCGAGGGCGGCCGCGAAGTCCGACGCGGCCCTGCCGTACACCATGTTCGACGAGAGGTTGAGGGAGTCGAGCGAGCCGTTCGAGCGCAGCGCGCGCGCGAGCGTGCGCACGCTGCGCCGGTCGAGGTGGCGGGCGGAGAGGCGGCGGAGGAGGCAGCCCCGCGCGGTCAGGAGGGGCGCGAGGAGGCGCGAGGCGGCGCCGGGCAGGTCGAGCGCCCCTGACGACGCGTCGAGCTCCTCCACGCCCCCGCCGGCCAGCAGGGCCGCGCACAGCCGCCCGAGGGCACACGGCGCGCCCTCGGCGCCCTCCTCGGCCGCGTCGTCGTCGCCGTCGCTTCCGACGTCGAGCGCCGCCAGGGCGGCCGTGGCGGCCTCAGCCCCGCTCGCATCGCTCGGGGCCGCGGCCCGCGAGACGTTGTCCGAGACGAGGGTCAGCTTCTCGACGCGAAGCGACGGCCGGGCGAGGGCGGCGAGCAAGTGCGACCCCTCGTGCAGGTCCTTCTTCATCTCGAGCAGAACGTCGAGGCGCACGCTCGCCAGGCTCGGCGGCGCCACAGCGAGAAGCCTCTCGATGTGCCCGAGCGCCCACGAGCCAGGCCCGACGCGGAGCGCGGACAGGGAAGCCAGCGAGTCGCACCCCGCCACCGCGCTGGTGATGCTCGCCTTGGTGAGCTCGCCGCAGTCGACGAGTTCGATGCGCGTGACGCCGCGCAGCCGACGCAGCGCGAGCCACCGCAGAGCGCCGCCAGTGATGCCGGTGCCGCGCTCCTCGACTGCGTGCGAGCTCTGAAGCGACGCCACGCACAGCTCGCGCAGCCTGGTGCACACCTGCGCGCACGCGAGCACGTCCGAGGTAGAGAGCTTCGAGATCACCGTCGCGTAGGTGTCCGGGTCGAGCGAGGCCGGAGACGACATTATATAGAGCGCAGCTGCCGTACGAAAGCTGTGAAGCGCAGCTCCTGAGCACGGCGCCGCAGCGCCTGTTGATAGTTGATAGGTCCAGGTGATAGCCCTGGATGGGCAATGCACGCTTGTTGGGTCTCAGATCGCCCGACCGCGTCCCGGTGCTCTGTGGTCGGATTTGTGACGCCGCCGCACCGCGCCGCGGCCGGGGGCCCTCCGGAGGCCGAGGATGGCCGTGGCGGACCGGGACGAGCTCTGGGTGGGAGGTAAAGTGTCAGTGTATATATTGTAGAGACTAACCATGTGCACAATATCTCTCACTCTAGCTAAGCCAGGGGAGGCGATGCCGGGGCCGTACAGCAGCTTGATGCATAGCGGGTCAGCAAGCCCTAAAACGGCGGGAGGGGTAGGGCTATATCGATAGAGCTAGAGGGCTCAACCACCCCTCCACCCCTCCACCCTCCACCCCTCCACCCTCCCGGAGCGAGAGAGGTCCGTCCTCGAGCCCTCCCGCTTCCACCCCTCCGACCGGAGGGCTCGCCAGCCCACAGGGCTGGAGGGGTCCCCCCCGTCGGATCGGCGTCGGGAGGGCTCCACAGGGTCCCATAGGGCTAGCGCGCTGGGAGGGTGGAGCGGTCCATCGGGATTCCGGGAGGGAGGGGTCAGGAGGGCTGGGCGAGGCGGGAGGGGTGGTGGGGTCCAGGAGGGCTCGCCGCCCCCCCGAGCTCGGGTGATAGGCAAGAGGGCTCGGGCGCCTCGCCTCTCTGCGTAACTCCGCCCTCCTCTCGGCATATTTTGGCCCCTCGAGTTTTATCGAGCTCTCCTCGCGCAAGGACCACATTTCTGACTCCCATCCCGATCATTTTGTTCCGATCATTTGCCTCCAAGTCATGTCGCTGCTCAGATCCACTCTCGTTTCGAGCACAGATCCTTTCGGGCCCGGGGTTCTGCGTTTATGTGAATGTGTCTCTTATCACCCTACTGTCTGACAAGCTGCCGAGCCCAAATCACTGTGAGAGACGTGATTTCTTCCCTACTGTGAAGAGTGAAGCCGTTGGGTGCGGGGTTGTCTTTGTGTGTGTCTTGGGTCCGGGCGGGTTGTGTGTGTTTGTGAAGCCGGCGTCTTGGGTTGGGCCCGGGGTTGTGTTTTTCTGTGAAGCCGGCTCACTAGCTGAGGCTCACACTAGAGACCGTCATCGCATTCGCCTTCCTGGTACCCAGCGCTGGCTTCTGACTGTCGTTGCTGTCTTTCCCTTTTCGACTGTCTGTGCTTGCTTGTGCGTCTTGGGTCCGGGGTTGTGTTTTTGTGTGAAGCCGGCTGGGACCCCGTGTTGCATGTCTGACTGTCACTGTGGGGGAGGTAGGTAGGTAGAAAGGTGAAGAACAGCCAGGCTCGGACTGGACACCAACGCGGTATGGGTGGACGCTAGACAGATGATGACGACACGCACGAGCGACACACAGACACAAACAGGCTCACAAGACACACAGCCAGCTGGCTGCCACACACCCTGAGTAGGCGTACACATAACTCAAGGCCACATCCTCCCTGTCGCCCCCCCCAGCACTCCAAGGTGCCAAGAGAACAAACAAGGGCACAACAAACAACAGACAACAGGAAGTGACATGCGAGGCTAGAGCAGGCTTGCTCTACCTCCAGCAATCTCTCCGGCCGGCGGGGCACGGACGAGACCGTGTGTGGGGTCTAGTGAGGTGTCTATGGACGCCCTCCTCAGAGGCTAGCTGCCTACGGCTAGCCCTATCTCGCACTCACAGGTGATGACAATCCAATGTATGAGTGTATGCCAGCAGAGGCGCGTGTGCTAATTCTAGGCCGCACGTCGTGGCACTATGACGGAGGTAGACGTGCGACCGCAGCGCGCCCACCACAGTCTCGGTGGTGCGCGCGTGTTAGCGATAGAGTTGCGGGGAGAGCCATGCCCGACTTTTCGAAGGCGAGCCCCACGCCACGGATGCCAGTCGTGCCGTCGCGGGAGTGTGGGATTTCGGGGCCGGGTTGTGCGTTTATGTGAAGCCGGCGTCTCGGTGAACCTTGGCCTTCCATCGCTCGCCTTTCGATGTCGGTCACCGTGCAAGCCTTTGGCTGGGGCCTCCTTTCCTCGTGCTCCGTCCTCCTCGGCTGCGCCGTCGGGCTTGTGAGGCTGCCGGGACCCACGACTCGCGCCGTTCTGATGTCCTTTGGCGGCGGCGCGCTCATCCAGGCTGTCACGATCGAGCTCTTTGGAGAGCTGCTGCACGAGCAGGCCAAAGCCCCCGGAGACCCGTCCGACAACAACGGGGTCAAGATCACCTTTTACGGCATCGGGATGGGTATCGTTGGCGGTCTCATGTTCGCCAGCCTCAACAAGGTGCTGAACGAGGGTGGCGGCTTCCTCCGGCGCCTCAACACGGCACAGGGCGCCATGTCCCTCCTCAAGCGAGTCCAGCGGCGCAAGGCAGTCCGCCTCCTCAAGCGGGTGCCCGCCTTCGCCCCGCTCTCCGAGCCGGTGCTGCGCAAGCTCGCCGACAAGATGGAGAAGGAGCCGTGGCGCAGCGGGCAGCCTCTCCTCCGGCGCGGCGCGGCGCAGGCGGGCCTTTACTTTGTCGCGTCAGGCGCCGCCCTGGTCGAGCTCCCGGCCGACGACACGACCGACGCGGCTCCCACCGACGACGACGGCGGCGGCGGCAAGACCTTCGCCCCCTCCCACGTCACCGCCCGGTCCCCCTCGCCCGTCGCCCTCTCGTCGGCATCGCGCGTGCAGATCGCCGACGTGGCTGACCCTCCGGACGCTGTCCCGGCCGCTCGCACGGTCAAGTACGTCGTGCCAAAGGATGGCATCTTCGGCGACGCGGTCCTGCTCGGACTGGGCGCCCTCCCCCTCCCCCTCCCCCTCCCCTCCCGCCTCGCCCTCCCATCCCCTCTCCCCCTCCCCTCCCCTCCCGCCTCCCCTCCCCCCCTCCCCTCCCCTCTCCCCCTCCTCCCTCTCTCGCGCAGACGGGAAGGACTCCCCGACACCGCCAGGTGCGCCTCTCCCGCTGACGGCGAGCGTGCTGACGACCGGCAAGGCGTTGCGCCTCCCCGACCCTCCTCCTTGCGCACCTCTCTCCACTCTCGAGAAGCCTCCCCTCCCCGACCCTCCTCCTTGTGCCCGCAGGCGCTGCACTTGCCGCACGAGGACATCGCACACGCGCTCGGCATCGCCCCGAGGCCTGCCCTGGCCGACCCGGCCGCCGAGGCGGAGGCTTGGGCGGCGGAGGTTGCCGGGGCGGCGGGGCGCGGGCCGCAGTGCCATCTGCTCGGCCCGTTCGGTGTGGCAGGCGCCTTCCTGGCGCGCCTCGTCTCGTCTGCACCACGGCGCACCCCCCCGCCCCGTCCCTGCACCTCCATGCCCTTCTCCCCGCTCATCGCCTCGCCCTCCCACTCATACTCACCCTTCCCTCTCTTCCCCCCCCGGCACCGACCCACCACACCTCCCTCCCCTCCTCCCCCCTCCCTCGATGGCGCAGGGACGAGCCGCCCGCCGCCTCGGCCGGCGGCACCGAGAGCGGCACCGGCCCCGGCCTGCGCCGCCCGAGCGCCGTCGACTTGCTCGAGGCGGGCAGAGTACTTGGCAGCCTAGTGGGTGTACGAGTAGAGCGCGTAGAGAGAGTTGACTTGCTTCGAGGCGGAAGAGTCTCGCACGCGGGAGACAGAGCACACCCCTCTGCCCCTTCCCGGACCCTTCCCGGACCCTTCCCGGACCCTCCCCGGACCCTTTCCCGGACCCTTCCCGGCAGGCGGCAGAGGCGGACGAGCTCGAGGGAGGGGCAGGCAAGGGCGAGGCCTTCGCTGCACTCGGCTGGAGGACGGTCGAGGCGTGGGGCGCGGCGGCGGGCGGGTCGCAGGACGGCGGCTCCAACCTCGGCTCGCGCGCGGCCTCCGGCCTCTTCTCCCTTCCGAGCAAGCTCGGCCTCTCGCGCTCAAACTCGAGGACCAACCTCGCCGACGGAGGCCAGCCGGGCGGCTCGTCCGCCTCGCTGCACAAGCGGCCAACCTCCTTCTTCCTCTCGCGCGCAAACACCTTCCTCTCCTTCAAGCCCAAGCAGCGCGACGCCGTCGCCGTCGCCTCCGTGATTGCCGAGGGCGGCACGGCAGCCAGCCTCACCGACGAGCTGCGGGCCGAGGTGTGGAGCAGGGAGGCCGCAGGCGGCAAGACATCACGGACCCTTCTCGGACCCTTCTCGGACCCTTTTCCCACAGGTGGACCACGCCGCGCACGGCAAGACTGCCGCCCTCGTCATCTGGTGTGCCGGGGGGGTGTGGGCGGCGCCAAGACGGAGACCTCAAGGTGTTCACCCACCCCCCCCCCCCCCCCCCTCCCGACAGGTGCGGCATGCTGGCGGACGGGATCCCGGAGTCGCTGGTGATTGGAATGCTCGCCAACCTCACTCCGGAGGCGCACACGCACTTCCCCCCCTCCCTCTCCCCTCTCCCATACGTGGCTTAGCTCACCGCAGCGACTCACCAGCTCTGCGGCCCTCACCAGGCGTACCCGTCTCTCGTCGGCTTTGTGGCCGCTGTCGCGCTGGCAGCCAGCCCCCCTTCCAACCCCCGGGGGAAGGGCGACTGAAAGGGTTGACGCCGCCCCTTGCCCTGCCCCTCGCCCGCAGGCCAACCTGCCGGAGGCGATGTCCGCCAGCGGCACACTCAAGGCGTGCGGCATGCCGACCTGGAAGATCTGGGCGATGTGGCTCACCATGTTCTGCGGCACCGGCGCCGGAGCAATCGTCGGCTCGGCAGCCTTCGCACCCCCCACCAACGAGGCTGAGGAGCTGGCCGCCGCGTATGGCTTCGCCACCATCGTCGGCTTGTGCGGCGGCGCGACAATCGCCATGGCGCGCGGCCTAGACTCGCAGCCGAGAGCCCGAGACGCGCAGCCGAGAGAGGGGTGCGCCCGCTGCAGCCTTTGGTGGCGAGAAGGGGGGCCCGCTGCAGCCTTTGCATTGGTATTGGTGGCGAGGGGCGCCCGCACCGCGGACCCGCACTGCCTCCACGCCACGCCCTCCGCTGAGCCAGCCGCCGCCCCGCCCCCCTCTGTAATGCTGCCAGGTGTCGAACACGCTCCTGCCCGAGGCGTGCGAGCCCGGAGATGACGTGGTCGGGCTTCATTAATTAATTAATCAATTAATCAATTAATTAGGCGTGCGAGCTCGGAGGGGACGTGGTCGGGCTTCATTAATTAATTAATCAATTAATCAATTAATTAGGCGTGCGAGCTCGGAGGGGACGTGGTCGGGCTTCATTAATTAATTAATCAATTAATCAATTAATTAGGCGTGCGAGCTCGGAGGGGACGTGGTCGGGCTTCATTAATTAATTAATCAATTAATCAATTAATCAGGCGTGCGAGCTCGGAGGGGACGTGGTCGGGCTAGCGACGCTGATGGGCTTCATGGCGGCGATGGCAGTCAAGTCTGCAGGCGTCGCGTCCGGAGGCGAGGTAGTTGGTTGTTAGCGACGCTTCAAGAAGAAGCGACACCCATAGGCATCGCGATCGGAGGCGAGGGGTCGCACGAGGGCGCGGCTTGCGCGTACGGCGCAAACTCGAGCGCTGCCCACTGAGTCGACCCACTGAGGTGCCCACTGAGGGGAGGAGTCGAGGGGAGGAGAGGCGCCCAGGCCGCTGCCAGGCAGGCGGGGGCTCACCCTCGGCTTCTTCACCGCGCGACCATGGGGGCTACTACTCGGTGGCTCGACTCGTGGTTCGGCTTGGGGTCGGCGCTCTTGTAGAGCGACTCTGAAAGGGCGAGGGAGGTGGGAGAGAGCTGAGGCAGAGGGCGGGGCGGAAGGGGGCGTCTGGGAGAGCGTTGCTGCGTGCTTCCCACACTAGCGGGGCAGGGACGCGTGTGAGTCTCGCGATCGGAGTCTCGAAGACGACCACCCGAGACGTGAGAGGGGGACTGTCGGGAGATGAGATATACGCGCGGATCAGGATAGGATAACCGGACACGGGCGATGTGACCCCGCTTCGGTACCGCGGGCGGCGCGGCTCACCCCCGCCCGTGCGTCACAGCTCGGTCGGGCAGTGACTCGTTGGTTGCAGGTTGGTTGGCCTCGGCTAGTCAGACAATAAGTAAGTCAGACACTACGGCTCTCTAGTCTCGACCGCCCGCACGGCCCCTACGTTACCGATCGAAAATTAGTTATTACCCTTTACCGTCCCCGCTGTGCAGTGGTTACCGGGTTTGTCCGGAGTGAAAAGTCCAACGAACTCGTCGGTGTGACGGTGGATCCTCGGGTTGTTGCACGAGTATATGGGACAAAAGCGTCGAAAATGTCCCAAAAAAGCGTCTCGAGTTTGTTGCAGCCCCACAGCCGGCGCGCGCTGCCAGGAAGCACCGCTCGCGTGTCGGCCGCACTCCCTGGCACCCGGTGAGTGCGGCCGACCGACCAGACCGATTAGGCTCGACGCCGCGCTCGCTGTGGGGCTGCAACAAACTCGCCGCCGAGCGTGCCACCGACGGCGTCCCGGCGGAGGTGATGGAGTGTGAGACCTGAGGCTGCGGAGGTGACGCCTGAGGTACTGGTCCGTGCACAGCGACTCAGCCGGCGACCGCCACGGGCTCAGACGAGACTTGTCGACTCGTTCCAGCTCAGCTTCACCGTGGTCCTCGGGCGTCTGTCGACGTCAGGACCACCCATACAGCTCGCGGGTTTGAGGTCGCAAGAGCCAAGATGGTGGCGTTTGGACATCCCAACCATCACACAAGACAGCCTGTAGGTGATGGCGGGACGGCGCAGTGTTTGTGGCACTCGGCAGTAGGCACCCGCGGCACGGCCCCGCTGTCGGCTCTCGCGGGCTGCGGAACCGGACCCAGAAAGGGACGGTCCGGGCGAGTGTGGCAGCTCCTGCGCTAGTATGGGCACCCTCTATTGTAGCACTACTGATCCTGGTCATTAGAGCTGCCAGGGATAGCGTCAGGAGCTGGTAGGAGTCAAAACCCCTCATATTTGAGACATCGTGTCCCATATACTCGTGCAACAACCCCCTCCAATCTGCGCCCGCGCTCGGCGAACCTCGAGATTCGACACACGGACAGCGCCGGTGCGGCGGTGGCATGCATCTCTTCCCGAAGCCTGGAGTGCAGCTCCTCTCTCTGCTCGCTGTGCTTATACAAAGTCTTATACACTCGCTCTGGGGCCGACAGATGGCACAGAGCCTACTGTGCGGCTGCCACAAGCTATGACAGCGAGATGGCGGAGATGGGCTCTCGCGCCCTCGCTGTCTGTCCCTCCAGCGTCACTTGTGCTGTGCGAGCGACACTGCTCGGCGACTGCCGGCACACTGTGAGATCATGGATGTGAGGTCCACGCTACCAGCGCCGCGTTTTGACTTTTGTGTGCGCACACGATATTCTCCACAATCTCGCTCGCGAATCGGCCCTCTGTGTACCGTGTGACAGGCTGTGTGAGTGTCAGTGCTGAGAGAGGTCAGAGTACAGAGATCCTTCCTCTCTGTTTTCGCAAATCTTGGCGGGAAATGACACGTGGCTTGCAATATGTTTTCTGTCTTTCTTTTAGGCTCAGGGCTTCCTTGCTCGCAGCCCCTGTCGCTGTCCTCGTTTTTTCCCAAAAGAGTGCGATTCCTTTAAAATGGTAACACTTGTCTACTCGCTGGAGCCGAGCAGGAGGGCCCGGCGCACAACCCCCAGTCAACTAATCCTCCGCACCCCGTAGGCGCGTCTCTCTCGGGCTGTTGGAGGAGACACACACTCTGAACTGGTCGTGGTGCAGGTGGGACACGAGGTTTCACCCGCAGCCAGACACCACATCGAAGAAGAGCGCCTCTCCTTGCTGAGCGCACGCGCACCGGAGCGCGGCAGGCGCCACCGCGCGTGCGAGCGCGCTGAGCGCGTCCGTGGGTGGCATAGGCTCGCTCGCATGAAAGCATGCCACGAGAAAGGTGGGTGGCGCGCCCGCCTCGGCGGCGCGCCGGCTAAAGCCACGGCGCTCATAGACGGCAAATAGTGTCGGCGAGCCGGCGCGGCGATAGGCGTCGTCGTCCGCGAGCGGCGCCGGTGGCCGGCACACGTAGCCGCTGCGGTGGAGGGCAGCGAAGGTGCTGATGCTGAGCTCGCGCTTCGCCGCCGCAGCGCCTTCGAACGCGGTGCCCGGCTGCGGGCCAAGCAGCATCACACGCGCCGCGTGCACAGAGAGCGGCTGGCCGTCGCGCAGTAGCAGCAGCGATCCCTCGTCAACCAGGCACATAACCTCCTCGACGCGCAGCCATTGCTGGCCTGACCGAAACAGGCCGAGCGCCGAGAGGTTGCCCTTCCCACGCAGAACACGCGCAAGGCCCTCGGCCGCATCCCACTCAGCAGTGCTCAGCGCCTTAGCGCTCCGCCCACGCGGCGTGCTCAGCCGCGTCAGCCACTCGAGACGCTGCTGCGAAAGCGACGCGGACGCGTTCTGCATTGCCTCGTTAAGGCCGCTCCGTTTTCTCTTTTTTGAGCATCACAGCCTCGCGCTGAGATTCCCAGGCAGCCTCGTTGAATGGCATAGGCCTCCGGCCGAGAATGTTGCGCAAACCCAGAGGGGCTATTCAATAAAAGTCCAAAATGCATCAGTCAGTCAGTCAGACAAACAAACACCTGTCAGGTCAGTCAGGGAGGCCGGACGGATGGATCATTGGACATTGCAGTTGCCGTCGCTCGCTTCACTCAGGCCCCGCGTGCGCAAATATGGCCCAAGCAGCCTCGTTGAACGGGTTCAGCTTCAGCGAGTGATAGCCCCCGGGAATGTCGCGCAAACTAACCCAGACAGAGGTTTTGGCTCTCGGACGGAGACGGAAAACACTTCCTTTTATGCCTGACCCTGGGCATGGCTCTCTGGGGCTGAGCTGGGCCGGCCGCCTCCGGGTCCGCAACTCGCACGGTGGGCTCGCGTCCGGGCGAGCATCCGATGCCCGCGGTTATCCTCTCGCTGGGCGCGACCGACATGGAGATCCACTGCACACAGATCTGTGCTTTTGGCGCCTATTGCTCGCTCTCTGTGCAATCGCAACGCCAGAGGCCATGCTTGGAGAGTGTGTCGCAGTGCTGCTGCGTCAGTGGATTGAGCCGCGACGCAGGCTCCATCGGTGAGCTGCGGCGGCGCACCGGCCGCTCCATACATAGCTCTCCGGCGAGCCGTCGCAAACGCGTTTTCCGTCCGTTTCATCGAGTTTGCCCGAGTGGTAAAATGCAATCGAATCTGCCCGAGTGGTCAAGCAAAACTTTGCCTTTCGTAAAAGTTGCCCGAGTGGTCTGTGGGAAAAAACCAAAATCGAGACGGACTTCCTGAACGGCCGGGCAATATGTCTTCCTTGCTCATGCCCAACGATGTTGGAGTCATCGCCAGGCTCGCCTCTGATCTGCAGGGGAGCGGTACATGGCCACCGCCGAGCGCCTCGCGTCCTACCGTGAGGAGCGGTGCGCCTTCCAAACCTGTGTCCGGCAGGCAGCGGCGACCTACGGGCAGAAGCTATCGAATGGTGACTTCTCCGCCGATGGCAAGCTCACCGAGGCGGCGCTCTGCTTCACGGGCCGGGCACAGCCTTTCGGTTCGTGAAGGGTCGGTGCGTGTCGTGACCCCGCCCCTGGAACACCCGTACCCCCGCACCATCTCCGTCGCTTGGTTGCTTAACCTTGCCACCACCGGGAGGCGGCCAGGGCTCATAGACTCGGTCGAGAGACCCCAGATTGCAGGAATTGCGACTCGCCGCTTTCCTCCCGCTGTGATTCTGTGTGAGCTCTGTGTCTTGATTTGCCAACAACAACCCTACACCCTACACTCGTAGCTCGTTCACCGTTTGCCACACCAGGCTACCTCGAGATGTGACCTCGAGATGTGAAGGGGGAGTCGCCGACGTACTGGCGATTCATGATGCCCAATTATTACGGCCGTCCATTCGCGTCGTGAACTCTCGATGAAGCGGGGCTCTGCGGCCGGCCAAGAGCGCGTACGCTCCGCTAGACGCACTGACTCCTCAGCATCGCATGCGAGCACCGCGGTGCCAGAGAGCCTTAAGCTTTCTGGAAGATCCCGCGACGTCGGCGACGTGTCGCGTTCAGTGGACGAGTCGATCCGCGAGGATGGTAGGGCCTTGCAACCTGGTGAGACCAGCGAGGTGGGCCAATCTACCCAGTCTACCCCCTCGCACGCGTTGCTCCGCAAGGTGAGCCAAACACAGCCCGCCGATGACGCAGCGATTGTCTCCCTCATGGCGCTCGCGTCTGCCTCGGCCCCGGCCGGCTTGTCCGAGGAGTGCCCATCGCCGGGCGGGGGGTCGAGAACCGCGCAGAAGCGGAAGTTACGCGAGGACGACAGCCGCGCGACGGGCGGGGCGGAAGGACGCAGGATGACGCCTCCTGAGTGGGACCCGCCCGAGCCTGAACGTGGCGCGTACCGCCTGGCGAGCGGCGCGAGCATCGAAACCCTCAAGCGGCTCGCGGCGGCGTTCAAGCTCTGCCCGACGCCAAACGTGTGGCAGCTGGAGTCCATCTCGCAGAGCGTGGAGCTGCCGACGCCCAAGCTGGCGCAGTGGTTCGCGACACGCCGAGCATTGCAGGAGTGGGCGAGCCGTGTGCCCAGTGGACATCTCAACGCCAGCCTGCTAATGGAAGTCTTCTACCCGGAGCGGGAAAGGGGGGCCGAGAACGGGGCGCGGCGGTGGCCGGTCGAGCCGCCTTTCTAGCCATTCGGAACCGGCGTGGCGGGCAAACGTTCTCTCCTTCGAGTTGCTCGAGAGGCTCGAGAGGCAGAGGCTCGAGTGAGCGTGATCCGTGGTTTTCACAGCCGAGCATGAACGCCTCACCTCCACCATGACCTAGGTAGCTTTCGTAGAGCAGAGAACGTAAACCTCGAAGAAAACCCATGCTCACAGTGAGAGCACCTAAAAGAAAGAAAGAAAGAAAGAAAGAAAGAAAACAGACAACCCAAGCGCCAAGCCCAAGGGAGGGATGGGAGGACGGCACGCCGCCACCACATCCTCACGCGCCAAGTGGGAGGGAAGTGGACGGGGCCCTGAGCCGACCTAGCCCCAGACGGAACGGGGCGCCCAACACGTGCCGGATTACTGTGCCTTCCCCGGGTGCAGCCTTTCGGTTCGTGAAGGGTCGGTGCGAGTCGTGCTTTCCTCGATCCCCCGCCCTCCCCCGCCATCTCCGCCGCTTTGTTTGGCTCTCCAGCCTTACCACCGGGAGGCGGCGAGGCGAAATCAGACTCGGTCGAGAGACCCCAGATTGGCATCCATGCCTCTCTGGACAGGGTGGCCCGCCACAAGGACCCCAGGAATTGCGACTCGCCGCTTTCCTCCCGCTGTGATTCTGTGTGAGCTCTGTGTCTTGATTTGCCAATACACCTAAAAACACATGAGAGTACCTAGGCATAGCGCCGCCGTTCCCCCGCGTTTTTCATCCGTGGTCTCCTAATGCGGTAAGGACGCTGGATAAACGCGCAGCGCGCCGCCCCTCGTTGCCCAGTTTGCCAGCAAGTGTCAGTATGCGTGCATCGCCCAGCTTCTTGCCTCCGTCTTCCGAGCTCGTGTCGAGACAAGGCATCCCTTGGGCTCAACGGCGCAATTCCGACACGGAGGGCATTGCAGACGGCGACAGCAGAATCTCATGCCTCATTCCGCACAGTGAGAGGGCGTGCCAGACGCCACCGAGCATGGAGCGCGCGGGTCGTCATTCTCACTCCCGATGGCATTGGGGCGTGCTCGCCCGCGGGCTGACAGCAGTGTTGGTGGGGCTATGCTTTTCGGCGCTCGTGCTAAGCGAGGCCTCCCAAAATCAGCAGCTCACTACCGGACAAGTGCAGCGGCCGCAGTGGTCCGCTGCTTCGCCCGGGGCTATCACGACTCAGCCGCGTCGGGCAGGAGGTCCGATCCCGTCGGAACTTGTAATGATCTCGAAGCATGGATGGGGCGAGTTCTACAAGGAGCAGCCGGCCGCACTGGTGCGGTCTGTGTGGGGCTGTGCGACGGTCCACAACGCAACCCATGGCCGAGCGACGCTCGGCAGCTCGCAAGCCAGGACCGGAGTACCGCTGGTGTGGCTCAACGACACGCAGTGCGTCGCGGTGCTCGAGGCCCTTGGCCGGCCGTCGCTCGCCGCTGCGTTTGCCGCCGAGCCTTTCGGGCCTTACAAGAGCGATATTTGCCGTGTCGCGTACCTATACGTCCGAGGTGGCTTCTACATGGACTGTGATATGGGATGCCTTCCGGGCGTCGACGTTGTGCAGAGATTCGCTCGGCAGCAACATGGGCTGATCACCGCGATCGAGGTCGCACCGGAGACTGGCGTGTTCCAGTCCTTTCTCGCAGCCGCGCCGGGGCACCCGGTGCTCGAGCTGGCTCTGAACCTCACCGAGGCATACTATGCCGGCACGCATCAGCTCGAATATGGCTTCACTGTCGGCACATCCATATTTCGGTCGGCCGTGGAGCGGTATCGCGGCGCAGGCGGATATGACATTCACTTGCTCAGAGAGGTGTACGACCCTACCACGCCGGGGTGGCGCCGTTGGGCCAAGACGATACTCGGGGCTCGGGGGTGCGACATTGTGGTGGCAGATGACATGGGTGCCGGAGACATCCTGTTTCGGAGCCATGTGCTCCATAGCGCCCACTGCCGGCCGATCTGGCCCCTTCCAGGGTCGCTCTGGTTGCTCCTCTTCCCCGTCCGGGCAGCCGAGTTTCTCCACCGCACTGTCCACCGCACGCTCTTGTCAGGGTGACTGTTACGTCGCAGGAGCCTGTGTGTGTATACACTTTGTGCCGGGACGTTCAAGAGAAATAAACAGCGGAGGCGCACGGACGCCCCTCTGTCCAGAGAGCGGCCATGATGAGCCGGCGCAAGACCGGACGGGGTGGTGTGTGTGAAAAAAATACAGCTGCCGTCGGGCGCGCGAGGTAGTGTAGTATGTCCAGTTGTCTCGGTGCCGCAAAACACCGCCCTGACAGCGCTAAACATTCTATGCGTCTTGATGAGATGTCGGCCTGCTTCTCTTCCACCGCCCCTCTAATTGTGCGCGGCCTGCTGCAGCATGTGCGAACACTGGGCTATCACGACGAGGGTTGATGCGTCGGTGTCATAGACCGAATACCAACCCTGCAGCTCGTGCGGCGGGTCTCCCAGGAGAGCGTCGCCAGCCTTCCAGACCGAGCGAGGTCGGCTTGGCCGGCCTTCGCCGCCCCACGCCCAAAATCCGAGCCCGGCGGCAGCCCGGCCGCCGCCAGCAATGAGCCTGCACATGCGGCGGTAAAAGATGTCGCGCAATGCGGTCGTGGAGCCAGCGGCGTAGGAGCCGGCGTCGCGCGCAAGGCCAAATTCCTCGACCACGAGAGGCCTGTCGGTCACGGACGGGATCAGATGCGCTCAGTGATGCGAGGGCTTGAGGGGCCGGCTGGGGTGTGGGCGCACTTGTCGAGACGCTCAGCTTCTGTGAGTGCGCCACGCACGTACACCTCGGCGAGAGCCCACGCCGAGTCGAGACCCGCCCCGTTCTGCGGGTCGAACCACCCCCAGTTCTGGGGCCAGACATGGACCGTTACGTAGTCGACCACTGCGTGGTCCTTCGCCAGGTTTGTGCCAACATAACTGGGCCACGGTGTCGGCCCCTCCGACCCTAGCGATATGAGGTGGCCGCAGTCGCGCTGTCTCAGGAAGGCGGCCGATGCTACGATCCACTTGCGATACGCGTCGCGGTGGGTGATCGGGCGGGGCTCGTTGGCGAGCTGCCACGCGAGGATTGCTGGCTCCTCGCGGTAGGTCCGCGCGGTGTGCCGGTTGAAGCGTTGGAGCAAAGTCGCGACGAAGCGCTGCCACAACTCCTGCGCCTCAGGGAGCTCGTAGTAGCGGCTCGCGTAGTTCTGATGCGCTTGCCAGTCTTCGTCCGTCGCGTGAGGCGTCATTCGAGGAGGCCGGAGGCCAGTTGCCCAAAAGACGTAGGCGGCGAAGCCGCCGCTCCACTGCCACATGTTGCCCAGACAGAGGGTCGCCGTCATATTTCTCTTTGAGATCTCGGCGACGGCAAGGTCAAGGCCGCCGAGCACATCGGAATTGTACTCACCGGGCCGCGGCTGCATTTCGGGCGTCACATGCTGCGACGCCGGCTCTGCGGGGGCGCCGGCCGCCTGAGCCGCCACGGCGCGGCTAAGCTCGGTGGGGCACTGCTTCGCGAGCGCGCCACCGGCTGCCGACACTGCCAAGCGGCAGAAAGCACAACCCGCACACGCACACCTAGTTGGGTCCTCAATCCACCCGCAATGCCCGAATCGGGCATCGCACCAATTAGCGCATCCAAGCTCATTTGCGATCATCTGCGCGCTCAGACGGGGTGGGTGGCCGTAGGCCCCTATAGGGGCCTACGCGCGGCGTGCGTGAGAGCTCGGAAGCGAGCTTTGCACGGCGATCGAGGATGGCACGGTTCACCCCCTTCACCGAAGCGTCTCTCTCTCTCTCAGTGTATGTAGCTCTTACGCACATTCCCGTAGGAGGACTCTGCTGACAGGGTTTGCGATGAGGAGCGACCCGAACGAAGGTTTCTCGGAGGTTAGTGCACCACTAACCGCCGAAGCGCAAGAACTCTACGACGTATCGGGCTCATACTAGCACCCCACCTCGCGAGCCGACGTTCTGGCTCCGCGGGGCTGTGAGAGGGGCTTGTCGTCGTAGAATTCTACTTTTACATAGCTTTCTCTCTTCGTCGGGCGGTAACAATGGAGCTGCTGATGGAGCGTCAGCTGGCGGAAGCCCATGTGTGCGCAGCTGAGCGGCACCCTTACCGAGCCGGCTTTTCCTCGGCCTGATTGCCCATGCATGGGTGCTCGCAGTCAGTGGATTCGCGTGACCGCTTCTTTCTGCTACTACGACACAGAGACGGGTGGCGCCAGCTTGTTCGCCCCTGAAGGGTCAAGCCCCAGCTTCATCTACGACCAAGGCGACTTTTTACAACCAATCTACATCGGTGCGCCGCCGCCGTCTCTCCCTGTCAAGGCAAACATCGGTGTGCCAGTCAACACTGGGTGGTTCGCACAAGTACGTCGATGCCATCGACAGCGTGCTGCTGGTGCATGGACGAACAGGACACGTCCGTGTGGGCCCTTGGATTTGCCTCCGAAACGAGTATGGGTGCGTGTACTTAGCGAACCTCATCACCCGCGTCACACGGTGGTTTCCTCCTAAACTTTGGATATGGAGAACATCGCCCGGCCGCCCATCCTCGACCTCGACGTGCCTTCCAACGGGTCGGCGACTTGGCGTCCATTGCGCTTTGCCTGGCCTCAGCACTTGCGCCACCATCAAAGCTGACCCGCCTCGTCAACCGAACGATGGTAGAAGGAGGTGCACCGTACCGGAACTGCATTGGTCTGCCGCACTCGCCCGATTCGTACGACAACGACCTACCTTCCCGATCAAAGGCCACTACGAACGTGCCAACGGGACGCAATGGAAGAAGATCTAGCTCCTCCCCTAGCATTGATAGCTCCGCTGTCGGCCGTCTCGCCGTCGCTCGACTTGCCGACGGCTCTGTCGCTGTCGGCTGCTTCGCCGACGGCTCCGCTGTCGGCGGTGCCGTCGCTCTCGCCGTTGCTCCTTTCGGCGGCCGTTGCGCTGACGACCCCGTTGCTGCCGCCGCTCGACTCCACTACGGCGCCGATGACGCCATCGGCCTCTCTGCCGCCGCTCCACTCAACGGTGGCGCCGATAGCACCATCGGCCTCGGCCTCTCTGCCGCCGCTCCACGCGACGGTGGCGCCGATAGCACCATCGGCCTCTCTGCCGAAGCTCGTGTCGACGACCTCGCCCGTAGCCTCTACAGCGTCGTCGGCTCTTTCGTCGTCACCTTCATCGGTGGCATCAGCGCTGCCAGCTTCTCCACCGTCGCCTGCATCGACACAGTATCCTGTATCGCCGACGGCCCCTGCAACGCTGTCCGCTACTTCATTCGTGGCTTAGAAGAGCAGCCACAGGCTCTCTACTCTTTCCTCTCGTCGATCGGGAGTTACTCGACTGCGTCGAAGGGGGTGACGTCCGAACCACGTCCGAACCACCGCGTGTTCTCCGGCACAGCGTGTCCCTCCCTCCTTTCACACTCTCCCAGTCCTTTCTGGTCCAGTGCCCGTCTTCTCCGCCCGCCGTCGGGCCGATTCCCCTCTTTCGTCCTTTAGACGTCGTTTCACCTAGAGCAAGCGCGGAAGCGGGCGACGCGCCCCACGCCTGTGTCCCGGTCAGTCGGGTGGGGCTTGCACGGCATTGAGCCGAAGTCTGTAAGGCACCGGCACACAGCACACAAAAAGAAACAAAGGTGGTACTTCTCTATCTGTGTGGGTCGCTCCTAGCGCTTTGCGAGACCCCCTCGGCCCGCCGGTGGAGCGTCTCGGCGAGGGAGCCGAGCCCGCCGAGGAAGTCCGCGTGCCTCGAGAAGAGCGCCCGCCCGCCCAGTTTGCGGGCTGTGTTTGCGACGAGCCGCCTCGCGAGCTGGTTGTCCGAGAGGAAGCCGCCGACGAAAAGGACTCGGTCCGCGGCCCCGCGCGGCGTGGCGTGGGCCATGGCTTGCAGCACCGACGCCTGCACCACGAGCTGCAGGACGGCAGCCGCCAGATGCCGTTTCGCCGGCAGCGGGGCTTCGCCGCCATGCGCGAGAGCGCCGAAGTTGACCGCGGTCATCGAGGGCGGGAAGCCGAGGGCCGCGCAGCCCTTCTCGCCGTAGATGTCTCCCACCGTCGTGTCGACGAGGGACGCGTCTCCCGCCTCGGCCAAGGCGAGCAGCTTGTGGTAGTCGGCCACGCCAGTCAAGGCGCGCCCGAGGCCGAGGAAAGTTGCTCCGCCGCAGGCCGTCCCTCCGACGCGGCGGAAGGTTGCGCCGCCAGCTGCGACGCCCCTCCCCTCGCCGGGAGACTCACACCCTTCCCGCTCGAGGAGGAGCACCTGTTCACAGCTAGAGGTGTGAAGAGACGCTGTTCACGTCCTCCCGCTCGAGGAGGAGCACCTGCCGGCGCGCGGGGCAGAGAAGGCCGAGTGATGGGAGGTGGGGAAAGGGGCGAGGGAGAGGGGCGAGGGAGGGAGGCGAGGGAGGGAGGCGAGGGAGGGAGGCGAGGGAGGAGGCGAGGGAGATAGGCGCCGAGACGCCGGAGCCAATGTTGACGACGATGTACGGGAAGTCGACCTCCTCCCAAGCCACCCGCTCCTCCGCCGCCTCGCTCGCGCCTCCCTCCCCCCCTGAGGTTGTGGCGGAGCCAGAGCCATCCCCTCCGGGGCTGGGCCCCGGCAGCGCGTACAGCTCGTCCGCAGGGCCGACGGCGCGCAGAAAGTGGAGCCCCTCCACCAGCGCGGCGAGCTCGGCGAAGGGGACCAGCCGCACGCGCAGCACCTCCTCGAACAGCGCGGCGTACTTGTGCGCCCCACCGCCCGCAGCGACCACGTGCCTCACCGAGCTGTACACAGACTCGCGCCGCTGCAGCCTCGGACCCGACTTCGGACCTGACTCCACGGCCGGCGCGGCGGGCTGGCCGTCGCAGTTACGGAGCGTCTCGACCGCCTCTGCCAGCGAGCGCGTCGGCGCAGCGACAAAGTGCAGCGTGAGCGAGGTTCCGTCATCCGCATACACATCGAACGAGAGGGAGGGCTGCGTGTTGAAGCACGCTCCGAAGGAGACGCGCTCGTGCTTCTCGCCCTCTCGAATACGGCGGAGCAGGACCATCTTTGCGAGCGTGCCGCCGATGTCGACACCCAGCGTGCCAGCCACCTCGCGCAGGTTGGCCAGCACGAGCAGGTGGCGCCGAGCGCGAACCTTAGCCCACTGCAAGGCCGCACGCGGGATGAGCGGGCGCTGCTGCCGCGCGAGACGCGGACGACGACGCCACCCGAAGAGTGCGAGGAGCGCGGCGGCGGCTACCGCGACGATCGCCGTGGCGCGCATCGTCGAGGGCTTTCGGGAGGGCGCGACCAACGTCCCTTTGGGCGCGACCAACGTCCTGCGGCCGCGACAATTGCTGTCTCGTAATTTTCTTCTGGACCCTGCGCGACTTGGGCCGCGCTCACGGCTTGCTCGTGCGCTTACCACTCTCCACGCCCATGCCTGCGTATGACGTCGTTGTGCTGGCTGCCAATACCGCGGGCTCGCGCGAGAAGCTGGTCGGCCTGCTCCGCAACTGTGCGACCAAGCTCTGGAGCCGCGGCGCGGTGATCACAGAGGTGCGCTCGTGGGGCATCCGCGATCTCGCGTACCGGATCCGGCAGCGAGGCGTGAACCACTACCGAGCGCACTACCTCACGCTCGACCTCTTCTGCTCGCCCGCCTCCCTCTCGGAGCTCGAGAGCACGCTGCGCACGAGCCCCCTCGTGCTGCGGTGGATGCCTCTGCGCAAGCGCGACGCCGGCAGAGTCAGCCCCGAGGAGGCGCAGGCGCGGCGCGACGCGGCGCGGGCGCGGGACGGGGAGGACGCGGCGACGGTGCTGGAGGAGGCCAAGTACGAGTACCGCAACCTCGTGATGCAGCGTGTCTTCGAGGGCAAGACGCGGCAGGAGATGCTGGCCGAGCAACTCTCGCAGCACCGCTTCGCATCGTACCAGCGGACGGCCGAGGAGCGACGCAGCACCCGCCGCCCCTCCCCCGCCACCCTCCGCCTCCCTCACTCTTGCCGCGCCGCACGCAGGCCAACCGCGTATCGGCCAACGTCGCCTCGCTCCGCGCCGCCGGAGTCAGCGCGCCGCCGCCGCCGCCACCGCCGGAGCCGTCCTCGGGAGAGTCGTGACGGGCGTTGTGGGCTGGGAACGGGCGGCGGGGCGTTGAGTGGCTGAGCGCACCGGTTATATGATTGTGATCGACATCGAGAGAGAGCGCGAGCCCCCGCCCCCCGCGGGGTCGATGACGATGTGACTGCGCTTCTGAGTTCGTCTGTAGATGCTCTTGTGCTGCTCCACGCGAGAACACGAGACTCGAGAGTGGATTTCGCGGAGATCGTGTTGTCCCCACAGTCTTGTGCAGATTGGCTCGTGATTTTCTCCACCTTTCGCCTCCGGCTTTCGATTGCGGCATGGACTGGCCTCCGCGGGGGGGGCCCGTCTCGGCTTTGGGGCCCATCCGCCGCGAAGCTCGGGTCTTCGCGAATCTGCGCGTTGGGGGCTCGGGGCCGCCGCCTCCCCCCGCGCCGCCCCCGCGCCCCGGCCCGCCCCCGCCCCCCGGCGGGAGACAAAGAGAGCGGAGCGGAGGGACACACACACACAGAGCCGCAAACGCGCAGATTCGCGAAGACACACGCTTCGCTCACACATCACACGCTCCTCAGACCTCACCGACCTCGTGCCCCGGGGTGTCGGTTGCCTCGGGAAACAAGGGTCGCGACACCTCGCGCACAGACACGCGCCGGCCTCGCACCTTCCTCAAGGTCTGTCTGATGAGCAGCCCAAAGGCGGGGAACACATGCGCCGCAAAGCCCTCAACCTCGGCGAGCAGCGCCGCCGCCACCGCCTCCGCCTCGCCCGCCTCGACGCCGTCCGCCAGCTCGAGCGAGCTGATGCAAGGCCCGCCGACGCCGCCCCGCCCCTCGTACCGCAAGACCGCCCGCGCAACCTCGCCCTCGCCCTCGCCCCTCGGCGACGCGGCCCACCGGCCTGCCGACCCACCCGCACCAGCGCTGGCACCGCCTGCGCCCGCCCGCAGCCAGACAAAGGTGGTCGCGAAGCGCTCCCCGACCCCTTCCCCCTCCTCCCCGCTCCCCTCGTCGCTCCCCGCCCCGCTCCCCGCCCCGCTCCCCGCCCCGCTCCCCTCCCGCACCGTCTCAAACACGATTCGGTCCCGCGGCCGCGCCTCTCGCGGCGCGGCAGTCTCGAGTCGGGCAGCAGCCCCGAGTCGGGTGGCCGCCTCGGGAGGGTCGGAGTGCGGCGGGTCGTAGGGGAGGTCGTAGGAGAGGGGGCGGTGGAGGGGGATGGCCATCTGCTGCGGGTAGTCTGCAAGGATGAAGTGGCTCTCGCAGAGGGCGGCGAAGGCCTAAGCCAAGCCGCAGAGTCATCGCCACCGCCCGGCGGAGCGAAAAGGCGGAGGGGAGGGGCGGAGGGCAGGCGGAGGGAGAGCGTGGGGCAGGGAGAGGGCGTGAGGCGAGCACGTGTGTGTGTGTGTGTGTGTGTGTGTGTGTGTGTGTGTGTGTGCGTGTGTGCGTGTGTGCGTGTGTGTGTGTGTGTGTGCATGTGTGTGTGTGTGCATGTGTATGTGTGTGTGTGTGTGCATGTGTATGTGTATGTGTGTGTGTGTGTGTGTGTGTGTGTGTGTGTGTGTGTGTGTGTGTGTGTGTGTGTGTGTGTGTGTGTGTGTGTGTGTGTGTGTGTGTGTGTGTGTGCGTGTGCGTGTGCGTGTGCGTGTGTTGCGTGTTGCACCTCGCTCATATCGTGCGTCGACATCTCGGACGAGAGGCAGACGACGCTCACCCACCACCGGCCTGCGAGCCCTGCCGTCCGGTCAGAGAGGACCCGCAGCCGCATCGCCTCCTCTCGCCGCCCAGCGCGCAGCCTCAAGAGGCGAGACTCCCGCGCGCCGATCCCCATGTGGCGCAGCCAGCGGTGCTGGAGCAGGTAGGCGCCGTTCGCAGCCGTGAGCACACTCTTGAGGTGGAGATCGACGGCGCGCAGAGCGGACGACACGTATTTGCGCTTGCACGGCTGGCCGCGGCCCGTCGGTCCCATGTAGCACAGGTCGCAGGGACTGAGGGACCGGGAAAGGGCGCCGAACGCACTGCGTGCGATCGGCTGCGCCGAGCGGTAGTAGGGCGACGGCAGCAGCCTCGCCAGCATATCCTCAGACACAGCCTCGAGAAGCGAGCCGTCCCCGGCGTCTGTGATGAACGACTTGCAGGAGCTGCAGGCATGAAGCAGATCGATCCACGATTCAGCGTTATGCTCATCAGACCTCGTCCGATTGCGCAGCAAATGGCCGAGGATCTTTTGGAGCAGCTCACGAGGGAGCGAGGTGAGACTCATCGCGGCGCACGAACTCGGCGAGCGTCTCCAGCGTCTCCGCTTCGTACGCACCCTCCTCCCAGCAATTGAGCGCCTCCTCCACCCCCGCGCCCGCGCCCGCAGCGTCCGTGCCCGCGAGGATGGCAGCGACGCGCTCCTTCTGCCGCGAGCCTTCGCCTCCGCCTTCTCCGCCTATTCACACACAACACAACCCCTGCCCAAGACGCATAGAGCTAGCCTAAACCGCGAATGGCAGTTATCGGTTGTGCGGACGTCGCCGCGGCTCGCCTCTGCCGCGGCGGCTGCTGCGCGCACGCGGCGGCGCCGCTCTCTCGCGGGACGGCTGGCGACGCGGCTCGCCGCCGACGTGCGCTGCGCTCGTCCGACGGTCCGCAGCGTGGCGTGCGCGGCGCTGCGCGCCGCTCTGCGAGCGCTTCTGCGCCTGCACTGCCTCTCTCTGTTGGTGCTGGTGGTGGTGATGGTGCTGCTGCTGGTGCCGATGCTGCTGCTGGCGCGGCGCGGCTCTGCGACTGGGCTCGACGAGCGCGTCGCGAGCATCTCACGCGGCGGGCGGCGTCGGGCAGGTGCGCTTCTCTCTCTGGTGGTGGTGGTGGTGGTGCTGCTGCTGCTGGTGGTGCAGATGATGCTGCTGGTGCGGCGCGGCTCTCCGACTCGACTCGAGGCGCGCGTCGGGGCAATCTGACGCGGCGGGCGGCGTCGCGGGCGGCAGGGATCGCGGCTCGAAGGTGGAGGTGGAGGCTGGTGGCTGTGGTGGACTTTGAGTTTATTTCATGATGGACTAAGAGGACTGGGGCGGCGCGGCGCGGCGACGGGCGGCGCGAGGCGGCGGCGCGGCGCGGCGGCGCGTATTACAGGAGCAGCGAAAGGCGCGGACGGCGCGAGGTGGCGGCGCGACTGCGCGGCTCGATTTAGTTATTCATATTGGGTAACCTGGAGGGATATGAGTTGACGTATTCCACGTCCTAACCTCATTCGTTAATCCATTAATTAATTACGTATTGTTCCGCGTCGGGTTTAATAATCATCGGGCGGCGGCGCGGCGCATCGGCGGGCGGCGCGGAGCGGGGCGGCGAGACCATCTGTACTGAACGGGCCAGCTTGCTGGTCTTTGAGTCAGCGCAATGGTCGCGCCGCCCTCGACTCAAGGGGCTGCCTTCCACACGTCGCTGCTCAGGCCGGGGGAGGGGGGGAGACCTCCTGTTCCTCGCGGAACGGGAGCAGCCCCCTCCTTGCCCGGTCTGCGAAGCAGGGCGGTGGTCGTGCCATCTTCGCTTCAAAACGACCATGCCGCGATCGTCGCCGGCGCGCGACACGTTCCCGGAGGCCGGACTGTCCTGGTTGAGAGTGTGTGCCGCCAAGGCGGGCCTACTCGGGGACAGTGCCGACGGGGCGCGGCTCGTGAGACGACTCCCGCGAAGGCACGGCTGGCATCCGTGGCGTGGGGATCGCCTTCGAAAAGTCGGGCATGGCTCTCCCCGCAACTCTATCGCTAACACGCGCGCACCACCGAGACTGTGGTGGGCGCGCTGCGGTCGCACGTCTACCTCCGTCATAGTGCCACGACGTGCGGCCTAGAATTAGCACACGCGCCTCTGCTTGAATACACTCATACATTGGATTGTCATCGCCTGTGAGTGCGAGATTAGGGCTAGCCGCAGGCAGCTAGCCTCTGAGGAGGGCGTCCATAGACACCTCACTAGACCCCACACACGGTCTCGTCCGTGCCTCGCCGGCCGGAGAGATTGCTGGAGGTAGAGCAAGCCTGCTCTAGCCTCGCATGTCACTTCCTGTCGTCTGTTGTGTCGTTGTGCCCTTGTTTGTTCTCTTGGCACCTTGGAGTGCTGGGGGGGGCGACAGGGAGGATGTGGCCTGAGTGATGTGTACGCCCACTCAGGATGTGTGGCAGCCCGCTGGCTGTGTGTCTTGTGAGCTTGTTTGTGTCTGTGTGTCGCTCGTGCGTGTCGTCATCATCTGTCCAGCGTCCACCCATACCGCGTTGGTGTCCAGTCCGAGCCTGGCTGTTCTTCACCTTTCTACCTACCTACCTAGACGCACAAGCAAGCACAGACAGTATTCACAGCACAAAGCTTTGCCTGGCGGCTTCAGCATGTGCAGCGAAGACGGATCCCCCCTGTGAAAAAGTGAGGCGCGTGGTCTGTACTCGCCAGGCGCTTGACTATCCCTAAGGCTAAGCGACAAGAAAAAGAATTCGGAGTTGTGCTTTTGCTTTTTTTCTTTTGCCCTTCCTGCTAAATCTCTTTCACCACATCATTCCACCTCCGCAGCAAAGCCTCAGGGCCCGGCCGAACACGCTACACTGGCCGCCGCCATACGCCAAAGCACAGGCACGACAAACAAATCTCTCTCTCTCAGGCACGATGTAATTACAGCCCGCGAGTAAGCTCGATGGTGCGGGCGGGCTCGCGGAGCGGCACCTGACCGCTGATCATCGCACCGCCGCCTGGCAGGGCGAGGAGGGCCAGGATGCGAGGCACATCAGAGGCCGCCGCCAAGCACCGAGCTCAACTTTCCGAGCATGAGTTTGGGCTTGGCCGGCTCGCTCTTGGCGGCCATCTCGGCCTCTTGCTCCTCGGAGCCATCGCTCGTGGCACCAGCAGTGAGCATGCCCTCCTGCTCCTCGCTGCCGTCGCTGGTGGCCCCAGCAGAGAGCACCTCCTCCGGACCATCACTTGTGGCGCTTGCGGTGATGGCGCCTGATGTGGCAGACTTCATCAGATCGTCAAGGGAGTTGCCGTCCTCCTCGGAGCCGTCGCTCGTGGCGCCGGCAGTGAGCATCTCCTCGGGGCCATCGCTCGTGGCGCTTGCGGTGACGGCGCCCTGGGTGCGCAGCTCCTCCAGGGAGTTGCCATCCTCCTCAGAGCCGTCGCTCGTGGCGCCGGCGAAGAGGAAACCCTCCTCGGAGCCGTCGCTGGTGGCACCGGCCGTGAGACCCACCTCGGGGCCGTCGCTCGTGGCCCCAGCGGTGACCACCTTGGCGTTCGCCTATGGAATCCCGTAGGGACTGTTGAGGCGCCAACATGAAAAGGGGGGAAGGCGGGGCGCGCTGTTTGTGTGCACCTCGAGCGCTTCCTGGAGGCGGCGCGACTCTTCCAGCCCGATGGGTGCCGCCCGGGCGACGGCCGTGAACGCGACGAGCAGCTTGAGGAGCGCCATGTCGTGCAGGCACGGCACCGAGCGACTGAGGGAATGGACGAACGAAAAGTTTTACCCGAAATGCAAGTTTCGCGTTTTGAGTAAGCGTCGGATCAGGCATGCAGGCGCGGCGCTGGGATTGCAATAAACAAATTTTGGTGCCCTCCCTTTGTTCTCTTCTCATAAAATCGGAGGGTCGGCCCACGGGGGGACTTCGTGAACTGAAGCGACCCAACCAACGATTTCAAGAGTGGCAGCAGAGGGAGTGAGACGCGAGAGACAGACAGACAGACAGCACAGCTCGCACACGATACACGGGAGTCGGGCGCGGGAGCGGAGAGAGAGAAAGCTCGTTCCTTCGTTCGTGTATATGCTCACTTACTTACTTGTACTTGCTTGGCCAACTAAACATAGACAGACAGACAGATAGGCGGTAGGCGGTGCCTCGAGGCAGCTAAGGCGGTGTCACTTTTCCACACACCACACTTCGCTTGCGACCAGAAACTGGTCTCCACTTTCTCTGACTCTCGTGACTCGTGTCGTTGGGGCGAGGCGACCACCGGCCACCGCAAGTTGTTCCGGGCCGAGAATTCCGAACACAGTTGCATGGGTGAGCGGTGGGCGATGCACTTCCGCCCGGACGCTCCGGGGCGTTGGCCGTTGGGCTCCTTTACCCCTCTAGAGCCTGCAGCCTCTTGTGCGAGTTGTACAGTCTTGTGAGAATTGATTTGATTTCCAAAGTCGCATATTCCAATAGGATACACTGAGAGGGAAGATGGCACACAGCAACAACACACACAAACGCCTGCAACACGCACGAGCTACGAGCACGAAGCTCAGATCTGTGACAAAACAGTCACCACAAAAATGTGATAAGCGCTTCCCCAAAGAGCTTCACTTCTCCTCGAGGGCTTTCTCTCTCTCGGGGAGAGCTCAGGAGAATCGCATGTCCATCTCCACCACCGGCCTGGGCTAACGACACACGAGGCAGCAGCAGGCGGGGAGAGGTTGCAAAAGCGTATCAGTCGAAGAGCAGTGCGTGGAGCACATCTGGCGGGGGCGGGGGCGGGTCGGCGAAGAGCGCCGGTAGCCCTGTGTCTGTCAGCTTGTTGTCGACCGACGTGGTCACGTGCGAGAGGAAGGAGGCGACGCTGTTTGGCGGAGGCGGCGGGGGCGGCGTGAACAGCGCCTTGACGCCTGTGTCCATGAGAGAGGGGACGTCGCGTTGATGTCGCCGGAAGAAGATGCAATCGCGAGAGAAGGGGGGGAGCGGGAGCAGAGCGCGCGGGGAGGCGAGGGAGGGGAGAGGGGAGTGCGGGTTTAGTGCGGGTGGCGCGTCGCACCGAGCATGCCCGACAAGCTCGAGAGCGTGCCTAGCGTCGGGTTGCTCGCCACAACAGCGTGCGCCTTGCTAGGGGCCCCAGTAGGGGCCTCCTTGCTGCTCGCGCTCGCGCCGCCGCCGCCGCCCGCACCGCTCTGAGCCATGCCTCGCCCGCTGCCGCTGCCGCTGCCGGTGGCAGAGGGGGCCCCTTCCGCCTCCCGCGGCCCGCAGTCGGAGCAGTCGGAGCCCAAGGCGCAGGCGCCCCACTCCGACCCCTCCCCGCCGTCGTCGCACACCCCGACGCCGTCGTAGTCTGTCACGCCCTGACTGCGGAGCGTCGAGAGGTACTCGCCGCACTCGTCGTGGCAGAGGGGGGCGGCGACCAAGCAGCCCGTCTCGCCCGCGTACCGGCACGGAGGCACGTCCGCGGCGAAGTCCCCGCTGCGCAGCTCCCCTACACACATTCAACCCCTCCAAGGCAGGCTCACCGAGGCGGGGGAAGGAAGGGGAAGTCGCTCAAGGCGCGCGGCCCACCGGCGCCAATCTCGTCGCCGAGCCGCCCGCCGCTGCTGGAGGAGGAGGCGCGCGCAGGCACGAACCCGTCCGCCGCGACGTAGCCCTGGCTGCCTGCGACGGCGGTCTTTGTGAGGTCGACGGTCGCGTCGAGCGCCTGCTTCTGCGCCGTGTCGCCGACCTGCACATTGACCGGCACCTGCGAGGAATAGGGCCGGGGTCGGTCGTGTGCATGGGACAGGAGCGCACCCAGCGCGGAGGGGGGCACTTCGGTGTGCGTGTCGACCGAGATGAACGCCATCGTCCAGTCCATCAGCCGGGCGCGGGCGAGCGGCGGAGGCGGAGGCGGAGGGCTGCTTTGGAACAAGGACCCGAAGTCGGGAATGCGAATGTCGACCACTGGCCAGGAGGGCGAGAAGGATGGCTCTTCCCACTCTTCCCAAGGGAAGGGGCCTGAGCCGACCGCTGCGCTGTAGTCGTAGTCTGGGAGGAGGAGGCTACGCGCGGCCCGGCGGGGTGCGGCCACGAAGCAGAGCGCGCCGGCGAGCGCGCCGGCGAGCGCAAGGGCGCCCATCGTGCCCCAGCGCGCCCCAGAGCCGCGTCGAGAAGTGATCATCGCAGGCCGCTTAAGGTTCGTGTGGAGGGAGGAAGGGAGGTGAGCAAACGAGGTCCCGAATATGCAGGAGGCGCCGAAATGTGTGCGTTGAGAAAGAATTCGTGGCCGCGCAAGTGCACGACGCTGGGCCCTCTCCCTTCACAGCGCCTGAACGCATGGCGGCACTTCTCTCGCGTCGGCTCCGCCGAGCGCTGCACAGAGACCATCTTCACTGACCACCAACGACAGGTGTGCGACTACGCGCTCGTCGACGCGGAGAAGAAGAACGACGGCGAAGCGCAAAACAAAATCAAGAATCACCCGAGGAGTCACACAGTCCACCTGTGTGATGCACGCCCTGCGAGCGGGGCGGGGTGCGCACTGTCCCTCTGTGTTCGTGTGCGTCGCCCATCTCTCCCTGGAGATGACTGCTCTATTTTTGCTCCAAGCTGGTTCTCACATGAGACAAGGCACAAGACGCCGATAATGTGTCCGTTGAAACGAATTTAAATAATTCTAGCTCCGTGTCGTTGACAAGAACGCGCTGTGCGCGCGCGGCAGCGGGCCCTCGCGCCAGTCGCGCTCGCCGTCGCCCGACTCTCCGCCCGCCAAGCGGGCCGCCTCCGCTGACTCGTCCGGCTATGAAACCGATACGCCGGACGAGGGAGGTCCGCAGGGTATGCGGCGCGCTCGGCATGAGGACGCAGTTCGACGCGGCGGTGGCGGCGGGCGAGCTTCTCGAGCTGCTATAGAGCTTGCCGCGAGGGGCGGTCGAGGCCTCTGTCCGACAGATGCGGGGTTACACCCGCACGGGCGAGTGGCCGGAGCCCATTCTCACCAGCCCTGCCCCGCAGCGCGGCAGCTCGCCAAGCCCCCCAGATGAGTGGTCAGATGGATAGTGCCAGAGAGCGAGGGGTCCAGAGGGGAGCACAAATAGGACGCCCAGCCCTGCCCTCGTGCCGCCGAGTGTGTATCCTATGCGAGAGAGATCCCCTGTGCCCTGTGCCCAGCCCTCTCCGCGCGGCGATGCGCCCTCCCCCCTCGCTTTTGCAAAATCCTGCAAAGGTGGGGACGTGTCTATCCTCGACCCAGCCCTAGCTTGGGATGTCCGTTTTATTTATTTACTTATTTACTGTGTGGCGGCGGCGTGCCGTCCTCCCATCCTTCCCTTTGGTTGCTTGTGTTCTTTCTTTCTTTCTTACACTGGGCACGGGACTGGCGCGCACTGGCACTTGAAAAGAAACTAGCAAAGCGTTGAACATCTTTCTCTAGAAGACTAGAATACAAGACTGATCCGTCCGCCCCGAAGCCCGTCAGGCACTCTCTCCCTAACCCTAGCCATCTCCCGAACCCTAGTGTGTTTTAGTTGCCTCTGTGCTTTCACACTTCACCCTGTCGTGTCCCGTCCACTGTGATTGCGGCCGTCCACGACTACGTCGTCTTCTCTTGAGAACGTCCCACGACCCCCTTCTGGTGTCGACACACCAGAAGGCGGGGGCTCGGCCGAACGTGGCAGCGTCAACTGGTCACGACCAGCACTTTGGGGGAGATACCTTCACGCTATCCCAGACATGTCCGACTCACTGGCGGAGAGTCTCGGGGAGGTCCCCGCCAAGGATGTCACAACCTTCGCAAAAGCCGCTTCAGATGAGGCCGCAAGGTGGATCAAGCGGATCCGCGTCGATGCGGGCGCCGGCACGCTTACCTTGGCCGGCACCCCTCCTTCGCGTCAGCTGCTCCAGCGACCAGAGCACGCGGACCCCGGCATTTTCATCCTCATCGCAACTGGGGGAAGAATTTACACCGATCCCCTCTCAAGCAAAATCATTGCGAGCGACAGCGACGCGCTCGTCAAGCTGTTTCTGCAGTCGGACGCGCCAGACCTTCGCGCGACCGTCTCGGAGTACGTCGAGCTCCTCGTCGCCGACAAGGGCAAGGCCAACAAAACTCAGTTTGGTGGGCCCGCTACCACCATCACCAAAACCATGCTCTCTGACGGCAAGCTCAACCGTTTCGTCTCGGTCGCGCACATCGACGAGCGCGCCATCGCCTCGATCAACAATGCCGTCTACCATACCCTCCTCGACAAGATCGATCATCGTCGGCGAACGGCCCCGCGGAGTCATGCTCGTCGTCGACGACCTGCCTGGCCTGCCCACCGCAACCAGCCTCCTTGTGGCGATCTATTCCAAGGTCGCCAATGCCGATCCCGAGCTCCAGGAGCGGATCTACGTTGAGCTCGGCCGAGAGCCCCTCCTCGCCGGCGGCTTCGGGCTGGAGAGACCGAGCAGGTCTTCCCCGAGTTCAAAGAGCGCCTTCACGCCGTCATGTGGCTCAACGAGCGCCGCAGCCACAAGGCCAAAACGCACCACGAGCTGCACTTGCTGCTCCTCGAGTTCGTCGACACCCTCGCCGAGCCCGTCCGGGATCGGATCAGGCGCGAGTCCGAGGCCCTCTGCTCGCCGCCCGCCGCGCCGCCGCCACCTCCGATTCCGTGGCCACGAGGATCATTGAGGTCTCCGTTACTCGCAGCCAAGGAAGCCGCTGAGAACGGCACCGTCCGCCTCAACATCCTCATGCAGGCCTGCGTCGTGGTCTTCACGAAGATCATGGACACTCACGACGAGCGCGGCGAGACGTGCGCCCCCCGCGCGGGGAAGGCCCTTGCCGGATGCCGGCCCGCTGCTCAGCCGCCGTCCGAGCCGCCGCCGGCTCCCTCTTCCACCGACCTGCTCTCCGCCCTCCTCGCCAACCCCGCAGCGCTGCAGGCCATCCTCGCCGCCTACTCGCCGCCCGCCGGGCAGGGGGCTGGCACCCCCGCGACGTCTTCGACGCTCGTCTGCCTCGTCTGCAAAAAGGCCGGGAAGACGGGCAAGGCCCTGCAGCACCTATACAGGGCGTGCGAGCTGGCCCTGCTCAAGGACAAGAGCCCGGAGGAGAAGGCCAAGATCATTGAGAAGAGGCTCGCGAGCACTTCGGGAAGTCTCCCTCTCGCTACGCGCCGGGGGGCAAGGGCAAGAGCAAGGGCAAGGGCGGGGGCAGGAGCAACGAGGCCAACTAGCGCGCCGATCCGAGCAAGCCCGCCGCCGCCCTCGGCTCCTCGACTCGGCTCCGACCCCGAGACTCTCGGAGGGTACTTCGTCTACCTCCTCGAGTCTAAAAGCATTGTCAGCACATGCGACATCAGGGTCGACGAGTTCCGGCTTTCCCCCTCGCCCCCTCTCCGCCCGAAGACATCTTCCTGCGCGTGCTCCGGCGCGCCACCGCGAAGCGCGTCTCCTCCCCCGCCCTCGCCGCCAAGGCGAAGCCCTGGAACGGACATCGACCCGGGAGGGGCGAGCACGCGCTCGCCCTCTCCATTCGCTCCTTGGCGGCCTCTTGACTGCCTGCGGCCCTACCACGGGGAACCGTGTGGTGATTGGTGGGTGGGGCGGGGAGGGAGGCTTGGCGGTACAGAGCGGGCTCGGCGGGATCCGCAACTAGGGGGCGAACCCAACCGTGCGGAGAGAAAACCGTGCCCGCATCGAGCCACGAGCCCAGAAGACCACGCCTCGTGCACTCGGCTCGTCGGAGGGAAACCGGGATGGCTGCGGTGGCGGGGCTGTCAGGACCACTCGCTCTGCGAGCGCGTCGGCTGTGTCACATCGACATCGTGCTGCACCACAGGAGATCGCAACGCGCCCACTCACCCACCGTCTACTTTCGGTGCACTGCTTCGTTTAACGTGTCTTTGATAGCGCGGCCCACACGCTACAACCGGGCTTGACGTAACCGGGGGCCAACACTCGCCGCGCCTCTCCTTGGAGCACACACGTCTCGCAAAAGAGAGAGACGGGGGCGCGACTGGGGCGCGCCGAGAGAGAGGGGGCGAGAGCGAGAGAGAGCCTCGGCACACACACACGTCTCGCAAAAGAGAGAGACGGGGGCGCGACTGGGGCGCGCCGAGAGAGAGGGGGCGAGAGAGAGAGAGAGAGAGAGCTGGGCGGTCTACTGCCCCTCCCCCTTCTTCTGCTTCTTAGCAGCAGTGTCCAGGCGGCGCCGCGCGTCGAGGCGGCGCTGCGCTTTTTTGACCTCGGCATAGTTGTTGCCGGGCGGGTCGGGGCGGACGGGCCTCGCCGCCCGCGGGTGCGCCTCGCCGCGGGCCATGTGCCCGCCACGCCGCTGGCTGAAGAGCGGACGGAACCCCGCCCGTGCCAGGTCCACGGGCCTGGGGACGCCGCTGTGGTACACAAACGCCGCCTGCTGCTCGTCGGAGCGGGCGGTGGCCTCGGCGCGCGCGGCGAGCTTGGCCTCGACGGAGGCCCGCTGCTCGAGGGCCAGCCGCCACTCGCGGAGCGTCCAGCCGCTGCGCCGCGGGGCGGAGCTCGTGTCCGCGGCGGCCGGCAGCGGCACGGCCGTGAGCTGCCCCAACGCGCCCTCGAGCGGTTCGCGGCACATCGGGCAGGTTGCCTCGACTGCCTGATCGAGCCAGCCGGCGATGCACCCGCGGCAAAACACGTGCAGGCAGGTGGTGGCGACCGGCTCAGAGCCGGCGTCGATCGGCTCGATGCAGATGGGGCAAGTCGCGACAAGCTCGTCCGCGGCGGCGGCGGGGGCGTCGGCCGGGGCCGCGAGCGCGCGCGCGCGGCAGAGGGCGGCCTCCTCGGCGGTGGCGAAGCAGCCGAGGGAGGTTGGGAAGCCGTCGCGACGATAGGTGGCGAAAAAGGGCAGCGAACAGTGCGTTCCCGCAGAGGAGTAGACGCCCTGGAAGCGCGTGCCCGAGGAGCCGGACGCGGGCAGCACCAGCCCCTCCTCCGCCGCCGCCGCCAGCGCAGCAGGAGCTGTCATCGGCGGCGGCGCTTGCGCCTCGGCGCGCTTGGCCTCCGCCGCCGCCCGGCCCTCGGGTGAGCGGGCGTAGCAGAGAGCGGCCGCCTCAGCCGACCTGAAGTAGCCGAGGTTGATGGTTTTGCGGCTGCGCTGCACGCGTGCCACGAATGGCAGCTTGTACGTCTTTTTATTTTGGTAGACGCCCACAAAGTGCGAGCCGTGCGTATGCAGCTCCAGCCCCTCCTTGGCGGCCGTCGCTCGGGCCTCGGCGCTCGTCATGTTCTGCTCCTCCTGCAGCGCCTCCACCTCGGCGAGCTTGGCCGCATGTTTCTGCCCCTCGGGCGAGTGGGCGTAGCAGATCGCGGCGTCCTCCAGCGTCGCAAACCGGCCGATGACAGTCCGGACGGAACCGCGGGAGACCGCGACCTCGTAGCGCCGCGTAGGGTCCTTGCTGCCCCTGTCGTAGACGCACTTGTAGCGGGTCCCGTTGTCGGACGGGATGAGTTTGACGGAGGCGGGCTGTGCCTTCTGGATGAGCATCGCTTGTCACGCTGGGAGATTTTGTTGCATTTGGCGCCCAAAGCACAGTGGGAACCTTCATTTCTTTTACAGTGTATGTAGCTCTTACGAACATACCCGAAGGTGAACTGCTGACGGGGTTTGCGATGAGGAGCGATCCGAACGTGGTATTCGGGTGATTAGATCACTACCGCCGAAGCGCAAGCGCTTGGAGCAAGGGAACTGCCACGGATGGGTCCCAGACTAGCACCCCACCTCGCGAGCCGACGTTCTGGCTCAGCGAGGCTGCTGCGGAGCACTCGGGGCCGACGTTCTGGCCCAGCGAGGCCGCTGCGGGGCACCCGGCGGCTCGGTTCGCTCATCAGCGCAAACTCGGTCGAGCAGAAAGTAAGGTGTGTGTGTGTAAAGGCGGCGCGGCACGGTAAGGGTCGGCGGTAAGGCGGCGCGGTGGCAGCAGACGGCAGGCAGGACATCGGACGGCGGGACATACGGTACGGCGGGCGCGGCACTGTGGGAGCGGCGGTATGGCGGCACGGCGGTTACGGACGGCAGGGGGTACGGCAGGCTAAACGGCAAGGGCGGCGCGGCACGGAGGAAGGAGCGGCACGGTAAGGAACGGTGGCACGACGGCAGACCACAGCGGCGAAGGGACGGCGGAGCATTGGACGGCGGGGAAAGGGTCGGCGGTAAGGCGGCGCGGCGGCAGCAGACGGCAGGCAGGACGTCTCGGACGGCGAGACAAACGGCACGGCGATCACGAGGAGGTAGAAAGTCGGGCGCGAGCGGGCGAGGCAGCGGCGTGGCGGCGGGAGGGTGACGGGGCGAGGGGGGTGGCGGGCTGGATCGCGAGGAGGTAGAAAGTCGGGCGCGAGCGGGCGGGGTGGCGGCGAGGCGGCGGGAGGGTGACGGGGCGAGGGAGGTGGCGGGCTGGATCACGAGGAGGTAGAAAGTCGGGCGCGAGCGGGCGAGGTAGCGGCGAGGCGGCGGGAGGGTGACGAGGCGAGGGGGGTGGCGGGTTGGATCACGAGGAGGTATGGGTGTGTGTCCGTGTGTGTGCGTGTGTGTGCGTGTGTGTGCGTGTGTGTGCGTGTGTGTGCGTGTGTGTGCATGTGTGTGCGTGTGTGTGTGTGTGTGCGTGTGTGTGCGTGTGTGCGTGTGTGTGCGTGTGTGTGCGTGCGTGTGCGTGTGTGTGCGTGTGTGTGCGTGTGTGTGCGTGTGTGTGTGTGTGTGTGTGTGTGTGTGCGTGTGTGTGCGTGTGTGTGCGTGTGTGTGCGTGTGTGTGCGTGTGTGTGCGTGTGTGTGTGTTTGCGTGTGTGCGTGTGTGTGCGGGCGTGTCTGTCACGGCTACTACCACGAATGGGGAGGTGTGGGGAGGTGTGGGGAGATGTTGGGAGAGGTGGGGAGATGTGGGGAGGTGTGGGGAGAGGGAGATGTGGGGAGGTGTGGGGAGATGTGGGGGAGGTGTGGGGAGCCTGGGGGCCGGCTAGGTGTCTGCAGAGGTCCCGGCTATTGGCTAGGTCATCAAAGGTA
>NW_005200881.1:41449-44011 GCF_000372725.1 Emiliania huxleyi CCMP1516 | reverse complement strand
AGAGAGGCGGGTCCGTAGGACCTATCCCGCGCCAGCACGTACACCGTGGCACTAGGCAAAGACATGGGAGGGGGGGCGAGGCGCGGGGGAGGAAGCTGAGAGTGCGGGGGTGGAGGCGGGGGAGGGAAGGATGGTGGGGTGGGGCGAGAGGGAGGGTGAAGAGCGGGAGGGAGGAGGGGCCGGGCGGGAGGCACGAGGGGCGGAGCGGGAGGCGCGAGGGGCGAGGCAGCAGGCAATAGCTGGGTGGGCCGAGGTGGGAAGGGTGGGCTTTGCTGGAAGGGGTTGAATGGAGATTGGAAGGAGGATTGGTAGGAGAGGGGAAAGGAAGGCGAGTCGAAGGGAAAGGGAAAGCCGCGGGAAGAGAAGGGCGGGCGGTTGGGAGGGAAGGAGTGCGCTGGTGGGAAGGGGTGCACAGGCTGCTGGGAGGGCAGTGCTGGAGGCGGGACCATCACGGGGGCAGAGAGGTGGGAGGCAGGAGCAGGAAAGCCAGGGAGGCGAGGAGCATTGGGAGGGCACTGAGGAGAGAGGCGAGGCTGCAGTGGGGGCAGCGTGGGACGAAGGAGGGAGCACATGCTGGGATGGGCAGAGCGAGTGGTGGGCAGCGGCACTGGCGGCAGCGCGGTTGGCGGAGGCAGCCAAGAGCTGAGAGCGCCATTGTGGCGTCTGAAAGCTGTCTGTGGATGCCGCAGAGCGAGAAGGGTGGAGCCGAGCGAGTCGCAGTCACAGGAGGACGGAGGAGAGCGGAGCGGGCAGCACTGGCGTAGGAGCCGGCAGCACTGGCTGGCTGGCAAGGCGCATGTGGCCCAGAGGCGAGCATTGTCGGGCAGGATGGCGCGGCGGCCGCAAAAGCGGAAACTTGCGCGGAGAACGCGCCAGGAGCACCGCCGGCCCCGGCCGTCGGTCGGCCAGGCGGTGGCGGCGGCGGTGGCGGGCCCATGCCGCCGCGAGCGAGCTTGCGAGGGTTGTAGTCGCGCATTCGTCGGCCGTCCTCTACTTTCTTTCATGTGTGTTAGTTGTTTTGTTAAAATTCTTTTATGTGTTAATGCACGACAACAGGTGGGTTAAGAGGGAGGCCGGGGCCGCCACCTGCCAGAAGATGGGCTGGCAGATGCAGATGGCGGGGCGACCCACAACGCGGCCGCCCCCTGCCGGCGCTGCCCGGGCGGCATCGCGCCCACCCGCCGCGCCGCCTGCGTGGGCTCGTCGCAAGCCCGAAAGGTCGCGTGCGCGTTCTTCGCCTCGCTCACAGCTCGGCGAGGGTCCCGACGACACCTGCAGAGCGCGGTGGGCGGCCGGGGGCGCCCCGGGGGCGCGCAGCCGGCGCGCCCTCTCTGACGCTGACACCATAGCACGAAAAAAGAACCCCGTGGTCTTTCGACGGCGGCCGCGCAGCAGGCCGCGCACGCAGCGAAGCGAAAATAAAAAAGACGAAAATAGGATGCCTCCTCCACCTCGACCCCAAGGAGCGAATTACGCCACCGGCGCGGCGCTCCTCGGCTTCATCGGCAGCGTCTTCTACTATTGCACCCATTATGCCGTCCGGCAGGACGAGATCACGCAGGCCGACCTCGACGACTACCGACAGCGGCAGGCTGACCTGCAGAGATTAAAGGCAAAGCAGTAGCCGCTGGGGAACGTCCCGCGCTGTCGACGACCCGTGTCGCTCTTCACGCGCGCTGTGAGTACGCGTGCGCTTTGAGTTCATTCAACCATCGCGGCGACTCTCGAACTCCCGGTTGTCGTTTTTTTCGCGCCGCGGCAATAGCCGCAATACAAGAGATTTTCAGCCGCATGCGGTACACCAAAGCGCAAACCACCACTAAGTCTATGCACGGTCATGACGGCGGCCCTGGCTTCCGTCCCGGGACGCGGCTCACCATCTGCGCCATGTGTGCAGCGAGCTCGGCGACGTTGCGTCCCTCGTGCACGGAGACGTCGAGCGTCCCGGGCGGCACGTCCTCGGCGGCCAGGCCCTCGGCGAGCGGGAGGTCCGCCTTGGAGCGCACGTCCAGCCATGGCCGGCGCGGGAAGGCGGCGCGGATCTGCTCCCGCACCATGAGCTGCAGCCTCGGCGCCGACTGCTCGCCGCAGGTGCCGGACAGGTCCATGACAAAGACCTGGAGGAGGGTGGGAAGGAGGGTGGGCGAGGCGTGTGCGAGACGTGGAGGGCGTGCGTCCGCGAGCGCGCCACGGCCGACGGGAGGAGCTGCACCGCCGCGAGTGTGAGCCCCTCCATCGCGTTTCGCTCGTCCTCCGGCCGGTGCAGCACGCCGGGCGTGTCCATCAGCTGGAGGGCGGGAGGAGGGAAGGGAAGGGGGAGGGAGGAGGGTGGGCGAGGGGCCCGGGCGGCCGCCTCGTGCCCCGGGGGGGGGGGGGGGGCGGTGCCTCCACCTGGTAACGGTCGGGAGCCCCGTGCTGCCCCACATGCCCCAACTTGACCCCCCCGGCTGGTGAAAAGGGAGTCTTTCACCTTCCGGGGGGACCAAACAAAGGTCCCCCTTACCAATGGAAGGATTTCCCCCAAGTTTGGGGCTTCCCGAACACGGCACCCACCCCCGGGGG